>NC_134830.1:3846971-3932094 GCF_004210375.1 Tachypleus tridentatus | reverse complement strand
TTTAATTCATAACAGTCATGTAGGGAGAAAACAACTTAGATAATATTTTATCAGTACCTTGATGTAATGAAAAAAAAAATCTCAAACTATTTTAAAATACAAAAAATTAGTAAGTGTTAAGGTAAATAACCACAGCTGCCCCCCAGTGACTCAGTGCTGCATGTCCACTGACTTACAATGCTGAAAACTAGGTTTGATACCAGTGGTGGGCACAGCACAGATAGCCCAATGTGTAGCTTTGTGCTTAATTAAAACAACAACAAGATAACCACAGTTAATATGAAATACATTTTTAGTAGGACTAAAGAAATTAAACATTTTGTGCATTAATGTTTTCTTCTAGTTTCATGACCATGATGAAACTTGTAATGCTGGTATAGCCAGGATGTCCCTTAGGTGCAGTGACCTCAGAAGGTTAGTAAAACCATGTCAAATTTCAATAAGGTCATGATTACAAACATTTAATATCTTACAAAACTGTGTCAAATTTCTTCATGAATTCCACATTGTTCTGTACAGTGTGTCTTGAGAAAAAACTAATATAATCATGTTGCCTTCCTCTGTAAACATGTTTTTCAGTTTGGTTGGACTTATAAATAACATTTCTTATTAAATATATTATTAGATTTTGTAGTATAAGAATTCTATTTAACATTTATATAAACTTCTATTTTGGAAGTAATTAATTTCAGATGGTGTGAACACTATTTTGTTATTATTGTTTCAACTTGTATAACATAACACTATTTTGTTATTGTTGTTTCAACTTGTATAACATAACACTATTTTGTTATTGTTCTTTCAACTTGTACAACATAACACTATTTTGTTATTGTTGTTTCAACTTGAAAAACATAACACTATTTTGTTATTATTGTTTCAACTTGTACACCATAACACTATTTTGTTATTATTGTTTCAACTTGTATAACATAACACTATTTTGTTATTGTTGTTTCAACTTGTATAACATAACACTATTTTGTTATTATTATTTCAACTTGTATAACATAACACTATTTTGTTATTATTGTTTCAACTTGTTCAACATAACACTATTTTGTTATTATTGTTTCAACTTGTATAACATAACACTATTTTGTTATTGTTGTTTCAACTTGAAAAACATAACACTATTTTGTTATGATTGTTTCAACTTGTACAACATAATACTATTTTGTTATTGTTGTTTCAACTTGTATAACATAACACTATTTTGTTATTATTGTTTCAACTTGTACAACATAATACTATTTTGTTATTATTGTTTCAACTTGTATAACATAACACTATTTTGTTATTGTTGTTTCAACTTGTATAACATAACACTATTTTGTTTTTGTTGTTTCAACTTGTATAACATAACACTATTTTGTTACTGTTGTTTCAACTTGTATAACATAACACTATTTGTTATTATTGTTTCAACTTGTATAACATAACACTATTTTATTATTATTGTTTCAACTTGTATAACATAACACTATTTTGTTATTGTTGTTTCAACTTGTATAACATAACACTATTTTGTTATTGTTGTTTCAACTTGTATAACATAACACTATTTTGTTGTTGTTGTTTCAACTTGTATAACATAACACTATTTCGTTATTATTGTTTCAACTTGTATAACATAACATTATTTTGTTATTATTGTTTCAACTTGTATAACATAACACTATTTTGTTATTATTGTTTCAACTCATTTGTATCTTGTTATGTTCATGCCTCAGTGATTTCCATCAAAAATTAAATTCCAAAATGCATTTGGTTATGGATTTGTTCTGATGGTTGATTATACAACAAAGATGTCTCTCTATGTACACAGTTAACAAGCAAAAGATGTGTCAAGAATGTAATTTATATTATTATTTATTGATTCCTTTCTGTTTATTGTTAAGGGGTGTTCAGATAGCTCAAAAGTCAGAAAGCAGGACACTGAAGAAAGAATGTGCTGAAATTCTTGAGTCGATGAAGGTTCGTAGTTTAGATAATTTCAGAAACCAGTCTTGTAATGAGTTAGTCACTGTATGGATCAAATTTCTGGTTTTAACATATTATTTCTGCATTTACCTTTGTAAATAATATTTACCACTACATATAAATCTAAAATAAAGCAGTAAATATTTTAGTAAGTTAAAAGTAACTTGTATTTTAGTTCCCAAGACGGATTACATAATATAATTATTTGTCAACTAACAAGTTAGCATGTTTTGTTAAATTAAATGTAATTTTGAAGACATGTACTAAACTTTACAAAGGAAAATTTGATGTAATTTGTTTGGTATAGAAATATATTTAATAATAATAAAAAGTATAAACTGAATCATTCAGTAATTTTTCATTTTATCAACAGGAACAATTGACACCAGACGTATATTTGATGTAACATTCATGGTGTAATTTGTAAAGTAATTCATTCGATGTTGTATTGTTTCTTTTAGTCCTCACTATATATGTGTGTTAAACATCTGGAAATTTCTTATTGTTTCTTTTAGTCCTCACTATATACGTATGTTAAACATCTGGAATTTTCTTATTGTTTCTTTTAGTCCTCACTATATATGTGTGTTAAACATCTAGAAATTTCTTATTGTTTCTTTTAGTCCTCACTATATATGTGTGTTAAACATCTGGAAATTTCTTATTGTTTCTTTTAGTCCTCACTATATATGTATGTTAAACATCTGGAATTTTCTTATTGTTTCTTTTAGTCCTCACTATATATGTGTGTTAAACATCTAGAAATTTCTTATTGTTTCTTTTAGTCCTCACTATATATGTGTGTTAAAATCTGGAAATTTCTTGTCACTTAACATCTTTTTTAAATACAGCAATATGCTGAAGCAGCCATGTTGTATGAAATAGGTAATTACTACGATAAGGCTGCATCGTTGTACATCAGGCTTAAAAACTGGTAAGTTTACCATTTACCTTCCTGTGTTGATACAAAGTTTTAGCAGTAGTTCTACTGCATTATGTTGTGTAAAAGTTAAAGTGATGAAAATTCATGTTAAATCATTTGTTATTTACCATAGTGCTAATAGTTCATTATAAGATTCAAGAAATGTTAAAAGTTTCACTTGGTTGATGTAGATTGTAAATTAAATGTTATAAGAAACATGGTAAGATGAAGTAAGAGTGACTTAAGTTGAACCTATTTAATGAGATATGTTTCATACCTTTAGACATCTTATTTGTGTATATTAAATATACAGTATATTTCTGTATGTCAGTATAATGCATACTGACCTACTGTATACAGTATATTTCTATATGTCTCTATAATGTATACTGACCTACTGTATACAGTATATTTCTATATGTCAGTATAATCTGTACTGACCTACTGTATACAGTATATTTCTATATGTCAGTATAATGTGTAATTGACCTACTGTATATAGTATATTTCTATATGTCAGTATAATGTATACTGACCTACTGTATACAGTATATTTCTATATGTCAGTATAATGTATACTGACCTACTGTATACAGTATATTTCTATATGTCAGTATAATGTGTACTGACCTACTGTATACAGTATATTTCTATATGTCAGTATAATGTATACTGACCTACTGTATACAGTATATTTCTATATGTCAGTATAATGTGTACTGACCTACTGTATACAGTATATTTCTATATGTCAGTATAATGTCTACTGACCTACTGTATACAGTATATTTCTATATGTCAGTATAATGTGTACTGACCTACTGTATACAGTATATTTCTTTTGTACTGCCAGAGTTTGACATTACTAATCTTAATCACCAGAGTACAAAAAACTCTGGTCTCAGGCAGAAACACTTGTCTTCACTATAATCAACAGTGAAATATGAAAATAAAATGGTGGCAGATGCTGCTAGACAGTTTCCTCAAGAAAACAAAATAAACTTGAAGTAAAATACAACTTGGGCTAAAACTGGGCAGAATAAAGAGAGTATATTATGTAGATTTAGGCTTAACAACAAATATAATATAATAATACTATTTTAATTATTTAGATAATTGAAATAATAAAAAATAGAAACAACTGAAAAATATGAATTTGATTATTTTTGTGACAATCTGTTTAAGCTTCTAACATCAGATATGGTCTGTGTTTGGTATTATTAAGTCTTGTAACCATAAAACTACAACTTTTATCATTTTGATGTGTATCTTCAGGAATTTTGCAAGTTTTTAATATAAATTATAATTTTTTGTGCAAAAGCAGTTACATTTTAAAATTAAGTATTTTTACTAAAGATTTGTCTATGCATTTACAATGTCTTGACTGAGTCAGTCCAATACTCATGCTAAGACTAAAAACACTTCTCTCCATCTCACAGTTTTTATATTTCCTTTACAAAATAAATTTCTGCAGAAGCTTTCTTTCAATAAAACTATGATTTATCAGTTACTTGCTCTACTTTAACACCAACTAGATTCACCTCAGTCAGTTTGACAACTCTCATTATAACCATTACATAAAAAATTTAAAAATAATTAATTTTCAACTGTCTTTTTTTTTTTCTTTCTACAATGACCACACATTACAAGAGACAATTACACACTGTATTGGTTTACAGTTAACAGAAGTTTTATTTCTTTATAGTTGTGCTTGGACACTCTCAGAATACACAGAAATGTATTACACTGGCACTTAATGTAAACAGAGGATCAAGTTACTCGCCCACGTTCCTGATATTTACCCTTAACACTCATGCTGAATGACTTGTATGTAACGCTTACTTCCACGCTCCCCGATATTCACCCTTAACACTCATGCTGAATGAGTTGTATCTAACGCTACTATCGCATCGCCTGATATTGACCCTTAACAATCATGCTGAATGAGTTGTATCTAACCTAATAATTTTCTGATTTTATAATTTAGTTACTTTTATGGGAATAAGTAAATAATTATGCATATAAAACAAGAAATTTAGTGTTAGTATATGAAGTCTTGCTTTTCAAGCTTTTGTATTTGTACACTAAAAGTCACAGTACTGAATTTAGAAATTTTAAAATGATTTTTAAGTAAAATATGATGTTAGGAATTGTCGAGGTTTCCAAATAATTCACATGCTGGAAAACCATCCTGTTGAATTCCTAAGTGAAAGATCTACCATTCAAAGTATTAATCAGGATATATGCTAATAATATAGTAAATAGGTTGCTAACATTCCTGGTATAGCAATTTAAAAATATCTAAAACAGTAACTTTTGTGTACTTACCTATCTAACTGATTGTGTCAATGTGGCTGGCCCCTAGATGGCTCTGAGTGTTGCTACAAGATGTACACTGTTTATTTGACTAGACTGTCAGTATCTACTTTGGATATTGTGACATACGCAGACTGTTTGAATTGCATGGCTCCAGTTGGTTTTAGGGGAATCTGCTTGGTGTCGCTAGGTTCACACAGATCAGCTGATTACAACGTCATTTCCCGATTGCAGATATCTTCATTTGTGTGTTAGCTACGAGGTTTTAAGTGAAGTTTTAAGTTTTAAGATCATCTGTGATCTGTGGAGTTAACTGAATATTTAGTGTAACTTTGTAAAACAGTAGTGACATCTGCACTTTGATACATCTGTGATCTGTGGAGTTAACTGAATATTTAGTGTAACTTTGTAAAACAGTAATGACATCTGCACTTTGATACATCTGTGATCTTATGGAGTTAACTGAATATTTAGTGTAACTTTGTAAAACAGTAGTGACATCTGCACTTTGATATATCTGTGATCTTATGGAGCTAACTGAATATTTAGTGTAACTTTGTAAAACAGCAGTAACATCTGCACTTTGATACATCTGTGATCTGTGAAGTTAACTGAATATTTAGTGTAACTTTGTAAAACAGTAGTGACATCTGCACTTTGATACATCTGTGATCTTATGGAGTTAACTGAATATTTAGTGTAACTTTGTAAAACAGTAGTGACATCTGCACTTTGATACATCTGTGATCTGTGGAGTTAACTGAATATTTAGTGTAACTTTGTAAAACAGTAGTGACATCTGCACTTTGATACATCTGTGATCTTATGGAGTTAACTGAATATTTAGTGTAACTTTGTAAAACAGTAGTGACATCTGCACTTTGACACATCTGTGATCTTATGGAGTTAACTGAATATTTAGTGTAACTTTGTAAAACAGTAGTGACATCTGCACTTTGACACATCTGTGATCTTATGGAGTTAACTGAATATTTAGTGTAACTTTGTAAAACAGTAGTGACATCTGCACTTTGATACATCTGTGATCTTATGGAGTTAACTGAATATTTAGTGTAACTTTGTAAAACAGTAGTGACATCTGCACTTTGATACATCTGTGATCTGTGGAGTTAACTGAATATTTAGTGTAACTTTGTAAAACAGTAGTGACATCTGCACTTTGATACATCTGTGATCTTATGGAGTTAACTGAATATTTAGTGTAACTTTGTAAAACAGTAGTGACATCTGCACTTTGATACATCTGTGATCTTATGGAGTTAACTGAATATTTAGTGTAACTTTGTAAAACAATAGTGACATCTGCACTTTGATACATCTGTGATCTGTGGAGTTAACTGAATATTTAGTGTAACTTTGTAAAACAGTAGTGACATCTGCACTTTGATACATCTGTGATCTTATGGAATTAACTGAATATTTTGTAACAATCAGTTTACTCCATTGTTAAAATAACAAAAAACAGTAATAATCTGGACTTCTAATGTTGATTAATTGATTTAATTGTAATTTGGACTTGGATATTAGTTTACATGAAATTCAACTGATGTAATTGCTGCACATAAGCAATTTTTTTACACCAATTATGTGGTTACATTCTCCAAATATAAATTAATTTTTCATTGATGGAAGTATTTGTTTAACAATCACTTCATAAAAACTTGAAACCTGTGAGTTGGTGTAGCTTTCTGTTTCATAAACCACACTAGTTTAACAAAGTTCCCTGTGTAAATAACTGGAATATTTCAGGAACAAAGTTGGAGAATTACTGCCAAATGTAGTTTCCCCAAAGATCCATGCTCAGTACGCAAAGGCAAAGGAAGCTGATGGCTCATATCATGAGGCAGCAAAAGCATATGAAGATGCTAGAGATTATGAAAATGTCATAAGGTAAAAACTTGTAGAATATGCTTCTCAACATTTACACGTGTGTCCAGTAAAGGTTGAAAGAAATATATATCTCTTATGTCATAGTTTCACATTTGGTCAGTATTAAGTTGAAGGATATATAACTAATGTCATAGTTTCACAGTTGGTCAGTATTAAGTTGAAGGATATATAACTAATGTCATAGTTTCGCAGTTGGTCAGTATTAAGTTGAAGGATATATAACTAATGTCATAGCTTTACAGTTGGTCAGTATTAAGTTGAAGGATATATAACTAATGTCATAGTTTTACAGTTGGTCAATATTAAGTTGAAGGAAGCATATTCCTCTAATGTCATAGTTTTATAGTTGGTCAGTATTAAGTTGAAGGAAGTATATAATTAATGTCACAGTTTTACAGTTGGTCAGTATTAAGTTGAAGGAAGTATACAACTCTAATGTCATAGTTTTATAGTTGGTCAGTATTAAGTTGAAGGAAGTATATAACTAATGTCACAGTTTTACAGTTGGTCAGTATTAAGTTGAAGGAAGTATATAACTAATGTCACAGTTTTACAGTTGGTCAGTATTAAGATGAATGAAGCATTCATATCTTGTTTTCCAGTTGGTCAGTATTAAGATGAATGAAGCATTCATATTTTGTTTTCCAGTTGGTCAGTATTAAGTTCACCTTTCTTAAAATTCTAAAATCTGAGGTTAAATTCCCCATGGTGGACAGATTGTGAATGAATACATGTGAACATTACATGTATAAAATATATTCAAAACATTTGGAGAGAGATGAGTTTTATCTGTGTGCAATTTACATTAGATCATGTTTTATTTGTTGAATAATGTGTTATTTTTGGATAATTTGGAATGAAAATTTTGTGTAAATTATTAAGATAAGTATTAATATTTCATTGATTTGTATAAGATTTGTTGAATAATGCGTTATTTTTGGATAATTTGGAATGAAAATTTTGTGTAAATTATTAAGATAAGTATTAATATTTCATTGATTTGTATAAGATTTGTTGAATAATGCGTTATTTTTGGATAATTTAGAATGAAAATTTTGTGTAAATTATTAAGATAAGTATTAATATTTCATTGATTTGTATAAGATTTGTTGAATAATGCGTTATTTTTGGATAATTTAGAATGAAAATATTGTATAAATTATTAAGATAAGTATTAATATTTCATTGATTTGTATAAGATTTTTAATGTTTTAGAATACAACTTGAGCACTTGAACAAACCAGAGGAAGCTGTAAGACTTGTAAAAGACACAAAATCAGTAGAAGGAGCAAAGATGGTTGCTAGGTAAGTGTCGTCACTAGTTAGATAGGCATGGTGAGTAGGTGAAATATGCATGGTCAATAAGCATGGCGAGTAGGTGAAATAGGTATAGTCAATAGGTAAGATAGGCTTGGTCAGTAGGTGAAATAGGCATGATCATTAGGTAAGATAGGCATGGTCAATATGTAAGCTAGGCATGGTCTATAGGTAAGATAGGCATGTTTAACAGGTAAGATAGACATGGTCAATATGTAAGATAGGCATGTTTAACAGGTAAGATAGACATGATCAATATGTAAGATAGGCATGTTTAACATGTGAGATAGGCATGGTCAGTATGTAAGATAGGCATGTTTAACAGGTAAGATAGGCATGGTCAATATGTAAGCATGAATGTAAATCATATTTGTTCATTTTTTGAAAACTAAACTTTTTAAACATATTATTGAAAACTTGCCATTCTTTTAGTTTTCAACATCTTTCAGAAGACAGTAGATGTTTTTTTGTGATTTGCTAAAATATAGTTACCCAGAAATCATATCCTAACCTTTACCTCACTGACAGATGTGAAGCACATGGTGAAGATATGCACTGATGAGACTTTGTAGAATGGACAGCAACTGCCTGTTGCACAAGTGAAAAGTCCTTGAAGACGAAAGGCGGAAGACTTTCAAAACGTCATCCTCTATACTTGTGTCTCCACAACAGGAAGTTGTCATCCATTCTGCAAAGTTTCATTATGAATGCCTAAACGGTCTATCAAAGAAGATATGTACTGTTTTTAATCTAACTTGCTTTTTATGATAATAAAAATGTTTAATTTCAAGATACTTTAGTACAGAAGATGAATGTTACTCAATTTTTATTTTAAAGTAATTTCCTTTGAGGCTGTCATTGTGAGTATATTGTTAAATGACAGTAGGCATATTCCCTAGGGGTTAGTCAGTACGTTCAGACATTGAGTAGTTTCCTGTAGACCACTTGTACCTTCTGTTTCGTTTTGAAAACATTAGCACAAGTAATGTGTGCTTTCATATATGTAAAAATGGCTGGTTTGGGTTGAGAAAATTTTATGTAGAGGAACGAACAATGTTTAAACCTTCTTTTGAACCTGACGATGATCGAAGAAGGTCGAAACGTTGTTTGCTCCTCTACATAACAATTTTCTCAACCCAAACCAGCCGCTTTCTACATACATATTTTTCTTTACAAGTGGGTTTTCTCGTCATCACTGACTAGTGTGTGCTTTTACGTTGATGGTGTTTGACGAGAAAAATAGCTCATGAATTGGTCTTAGCTGCTCAAATAGATTTGTTACCACCATTTTTCTCCCATTTCTTCATGGATTTTATGTCTTTTATTAAACAATATATTGTTATTTATTTAAGTTAATTTGGTTCTACAAAGAATGTTATATCATTTATAAATAAAGTTATTTCATGTTACCACATTGTCAGATTCTTCCAACGTTTAAATGATACGACTTCAGCTATTCAGTTTTTGGTGTTATCAAAATGTCATGAAGAAGCCTTCCAGCTGGCCCAATCAACTGGTAAAATGGATATTTATGTTGATGTTGTTGGAGAAGATGCCTCTCAAGAAGATTACCAAAGTATTGCTACATACTACGATCATGAAAAAAACCATCTGATGGCAGGAAAGTTTTACACTTGGCAGGTCAACACAGAAAAGTGAGATTTTGTGTGGAAATAAACATGTTTTCAATGTTCATGACTATCTAAAGAATGCAGGTCTTAATTGTCTAAAGAAATTCACTTCCAACATCATATTTGTGTTATACATATTTCTTTAGTCTTTACAATCTCATATTCATGTTATAAATATTTCTGTAGTCTATAAAACCTCATATTTGTGTTATAAATAGGTCTGTAGTCTATAAAACCTCATATTTGTGTTATAAATATGTCTGTAGTCTATAAAACCTCATATTTGTGTTATAAATATGTCTGTAGTCTTTACAACCTCATATTTGTGTTATAAATATTTCTGTAGTCTTTAAAACTTCATATTTGTGTTATAAATACTTCTGTAGTCTTAACAACATCATATTCACGTTATAAATATTTCTGTAGTCTTTACAACCTCATATTTGTGTTATAAATATTTCTGTAGTCTTTAAAACCTCATATTTGTGTTATAAATATTTCTGTAGTCTTTACAACCTCATATTTGTGTTATAAATATTTCTGTAGTCTTTACAACCTCATATTTGTGTTATAAATATTTCTGTAGTCTTTAAAACCTCATATTTGTGTTATAAATATTTCTGTAGTCTTTACAACCTCATATTTGTGTTATAAATATTTCTGTAGTCTATAAAACCTCATATTTGTGTTATAAATATTTCTGTAGTCTATAAAACCTCATATTTGTGTTATAAATATGTCTGTAGTCTTACAACCTCATATTTGTGTTATAAATATTTCTGTAGTCTTTAAAACTTCATATTTGTGTTATAAATATTTCTGTAGTCTTAACAACATCATATTCACGTTATAAATATTTCTGTAGTCTTTACAACCTCATATTTGTGTTATAAATATTTCTGTAGTCTTTAAAACCTCATATTTGTGTTATAAATATTTCTGTAGTCTTAACAACATCATATTTACGTTATAAATATTTCTGTAGTCTTTACAACCTCATATTTGTGTTATAAATATTTCTGTAGTCTTTACAACCTCATATTTGTGTTATAAATATTTCTGTAGTCTTTACAACCTCATATTTGTGTTATAAATATTTCTGTAGTCTATAAAACCTCATATTTGTGTTATAAATATTTCTGTAGTCTATAAAACTTCATATTTGTGTTATAAATATTTCTGTAGTCTTTAAAACCTCATATTTGTGTTATAAATATTTCTGTAGTCTATAAAACCTCATATTTGTGTTATAAATATTTCTGTAGTCTATAAAACCTCATATTTGTGTTATAAATATTTCTGTAGTCTTTAAAACCTCATATTTGTGTTATAAATATTTCTGTAGTCTATAAAACCTCATATTTGTGTTATAAATATTTCTGTAGTCTTTACAACCTCATATTTGTGTTATAAATATTTCTGTAGTCTATAAAACCTCATATTTGTGTTATAAATATGTCTGTAGTCTTTACAACCTCATATTTGTGTTATAAATATTTCTGTAGTCTATAAAACCTCATATTTGTGTTATAAATATTTCTGTAGTCTATAAAACCTCATATTTGTGTTATAAATATGTCTGTAGTCTTTACAACCTCATATTTGTGTTATAAATATTTATTTAGTCTTTACAACCTCATATTTGTGTTATAAATGTGTCTTTAGTCTTCACAACTTCATATTTGTGTTATAAATGTGTCTTTAGTCTTTACAACCTCATATTTGTGTTATAAATATTTCTGTAGTCTTAACAACATCATATTCACGTTATAAATATTTCTGTAGTCTATAAAACCTCATATTTGTGTTATAAATATTTCTGTAGTCTTTACAACCTCATATTTGTGTTATAAATATTTCTGTAGTCTTTAAAACCTCATATTTGTGTTATAAATATTTCTGTAGTCTTAACAACATCATATTCACGTTATAAATATTTCTGTAGTCTATAAAACCTCATATTTGTGTTATAAATATTTCTGTAGTCTTTACAACCTCATATTTGTGTTATAAATATTTCTGTAGTCTTTAAAACCTCATATTTGTGTTATAAATATTTCTGTAGTCTATAAAACCTCATATTTGTGTTATAAATATTTCTGTAGTCTATAAAACCTCATATTTGTGTTGTAAATATTTCTGTAGTCTTTACAACCTCATATTTGTGTTATAAATATTTCTGTAGTCTTAACAACATCATATTCATGTTATAAATATTTCTGTAGTCTATAAAACCTCATATTTGTGTTATAAATATTTCTGTAGTCTATAAAACCTCATATTTGTGTTATAAATATGTCTGTAGTCTTTACAACCTCATATTTGTGTTGTAAATATTTCTGTAGTCTTTACAACCTCATATTTGTGTTATAAATATTTCTGTAGTCTTAACAACATCATATTCATGTTATAAATATTTCTGTAGTCTATAAAACCTCATATTTGTGTTATAAATATTTCTGTAGTCTATAAAACCTCATATTTGTGTTATAAATATGTCTGTAGTCTTTACAACCTCATATTTGTGTTATAAATATTTCTGTAGTCTATAAAACCTCATATTTGTGTTATAAATATTTCTGTAGTCTATAAAACCTCATATTTGTGTTATAAATATGTCTGTAGTCTTTACAACCTCATATTTGTGTTATAAATATTTATTTAGTCTTTACAACCTCATATTTGTGTTATAAATGTGTCTTTAGTCTTCACAACTTCATATTTGTGTTATAAATGTGTCTTTAGTCTTTACAACCTCATATTTGTGTTATAAATATTTCTGTAGTCTTAACAACATCATATTCACGTTATAAATATTTCTGTAGTCTATAAAACCTCATATTTGTGTTATAAATATTTCTGTAGTCTATAAAACCTCATATTTGTGTTATAAATATTTCTGTAGTCTTTAAAACCTCATATTTGTGTTATAAATATTTCTGTAGTCTTAACAACATCATATTCACGTTATAAATATTTCTGTAGTCTATAAACCTCATATTTGTGTTATAAATATTTCTGTAGTCTTTACAACCTCATATTTGTGTTATAAATATTTCTGTAGTCTTTACAACCTCATATTTGTGTTATAAATATTTCTGTAGTCTTTAAAACCTCATATTTGTGTTATAAATATTTCTGTAGTCTATAAAACCTCATATTTGTGTTATAAATATTTCTGTAGTCTATAAAACCTCATATTTGTGTTATAAATATTTCTGTAGTCTTTACAACCTCATATTTGTGTTATAAATATTTCTGTAGTCTTAACAACATCATATTCATGTTATAAATATTTCTGTAGTCTATAAAACCTCATATTTGTGTTATAAATATTTCTGTAGTCTATAAAACCTCATATTTGTGTTATAAATATTTCTGTAGTCTATAAAACCTCATATTTGTGTTATAAATATTTCTGTAGTCTATAAACCTCATATTTGTGTTATAAATATTTCTGTAGTCTATAAAACCTCATATTTGTGTTATAAATATTTCTGTAGTCTATAAACCTCATATTTGTGTTATAAATATTTCTGTAGTCTATAAAACCTCATATTTGTGTTATAAATATTTCTGTAGTCTATAAAACCTCATATTTGTGTTATAAATATTTCTGTAGTCTTTACAACCTCATATTTGTGTTATAAATATTTCTGTAGTCTATAAAACCTCATATTTGTGTTATAAATATTTCTGTAGTCTATAAAACCTCATATTTGTGTTATAAATATTTCTGTAGTCTTTACAACCTCATATTTGTGTTATAAATATTTCTGTAGTCTTTAAAACCTCATATTTGTGTTATAAATATTTCTGTAGTCTATAAAACCTCATATTTGTGTTATAAATATTTCTGTAGTCTATAAAACCTCATATTTGTGTTATAAATATTTCTGTAGTCTTTACAACCTCATATTTGTGTTATAAATATTTATTTAGTCTTTACAACCTCATATTTGTGTTATAATTTTTGTCTCTAGTCTTCACAACCTCATATTCATGTTATAAATGTGTCTTTAGTCTTCACAACCTCATATTCATGTTATAAATGTGTCTTTAGTCTTCACAACCTCATATTTGTGTTATAAATGTGTCTTTAGTCTTTACGACCTCATATTCATGTTATAAATGTGTCTTTAGTCTTCACAACCTCATATTTGTGTTATAAACATCCTCATATTTGTGTTATAAATGTTTCTATACTCTTTCAGTTGTGTACATTTAATTCTAAGTTTTGGTCTGGTTGTTGTTAAGCGTATTTACACATTTCATTGTGCTCTAACCACTACAGGTATTAAAACCTAATTTTTAACATTGTAAACCTATAGACTTACTGCCAAGCCTGTGAATATTTAACTTTAGGACTGATCATATAATGAAGCTGATATGTGTAGTCTAACCAGATGGTTCTTCCTGTATTCACAGGTCAAAGACCATATCATTGAATTTGTAAACTCCCATTTCAAATGTTCTTGAAGTACTGGATGTTTGTCAGTAAGCTTTGTATCACCTTGTAAATTGTAATTAACATCTTTATAGTATATATTGTTTAATTTCTTAAGTTATAAGTAAATATTAAAAACAATCCTAAACATAAATTTCTTTGTGTGTCACAAGGTTTGTTGAATGTTATTTTGGTTCAGATTAGATGTTTGTAATGTCAAAATACAAGATCTATAGTTTCTTACAAATTAGATACTCAAATTGCTGTTGTGGACAAACAAGAATATAAGATAAGAACTTCCCATCTTTTCTATTGTCTGAGATAATATATTTATTGAATCAACCAAGGTGGACCTTCCTGGCTCTTCCAATTTTGGAAATTCTCAGAATAACCCTTATTGGGTTTCTCAGCTTGTGTAAAGTATTTACATGGGAACTTATTTCTTTACATGCTAGATTCATTATGCTGAGAAATATATTTCTGTAGATCCACATACGGCTCTGATAAATTATAGTGTAATTCTGTGGTATCAGTATAGTAATTTATGATTATTAGGTTATTTCAAATGTATATATAAAACCTAAAAAAATTATTTTTTTTTACATTCTTCACATGCAAAATTTGAATAGGCTTAGGAACCTTTGACAAGCAGCAAACAAGTACAAAGATTGTAACTAAAAAAGAGATATAATTGTTTGCTTTACTTCTTTATTTACTGTTATATGTTTTAAGAAAAATAATTTTAATAACTTATTGATAAATATCTATAATCTAAATGCATATAAAATGTGTTATAACTGAAGTGTGAACGTATTTCACAAAATATTACTAAAATGCAGCCAAGACAGGTCACTTTAAGTAAAGACCAGTTTTACATTCTTGAGTACAGTGATGTGAGTGCATCGCAGGTTACGCCATTGTAATGATAGTCAGCAGTGGCTCAAAAATCAATACAATAAAAATAATAAACACATAAATGTATAAAGTTATGAGATTTAAGTTATTTAGTGTAAACATGTGTTTTCATGTTATAATTAAGTTATGGTAATTCTAATATGAGAAAATCATAATTTATATAAAATATTTCTTAATTTTTTATGGTGGTTATGAGGTCAGTCAAATCAACCCCACAGAGTTACACTAAGGAAAATAACAGATAAATTATAAACTTTTTCTGAAATGGAGATTATAAAGATTATTCATGTGAAATTTGACAATTTCCTAATGCATAAAAGTGTTTTTAATCTTAAAATAAAAATTACTTTGCATATTGCATAGTTAGCATTCCAAACACGAAAGAAATCTGGTATTTGTGTGTAAAAAATTCATGTAATATATATTAATAATCTGTAAAATTTCATGAAGATATACTTACTGAATCAAAACCATAACAACCACAAAATGGTTATAAAGTCAGTCCCTTGGACTGACTCAGGAGTGAGAGACTTTTAACAAACACTACACTTTTCTTAATGTTTTCTTTTTCAGCTTCTTTCAAAATTGCACATAATTTCCTGTTTGTGAGGAGATGATTTTTTATTTAATAATTTTTAATATGGTCTTTAGACTTATTATTTGAAATTCTTTTCTTCCAATTTCAAGTCCTAGGATATTTTTTATTTAAAGCTTATATGCTAGTTTCAAGATTGTATTTTGTTTTTCTTTCAAAAATCTGTTTTTGTGAATGTGTGTTTGTATAGAGGTAATTAGAGGTACTTGATGTTTGAAGAGTGTTGTTGTGGTAAATTAGAAAGGAAAACTGGTTGAAAATATAACAGTAGATATTACCTAAAGTCTCAAACCTGTTTGTTATGTAAAACAACTTTCACTCATTAGGCTGTGAAACATCTTCTCAAAGTGAGTGGAAGTGACAGCAGTCAGGCCATTCAGATAGCTATTCAAGCCGTTGGAGCAGCAAATGATGAACAAGTGACTCGTCAGGTTATTGAGTACCTTATGGGAGAGACAGACGGAGTTCCTAAAGTAACGTTTGTTTTAATTACATAGTCTTACCTTGTTAATATGTGTAGAAATGATATGCATTCATGCACTACAAACTGGAAACAAAATACAACTTGTCTTTGAAGCTAGTTTTTGTGACTTCAACTTAGATAAAACTTAATTTTTTTATATAAAAATCTTATAAAAACTTGTTCGAAGTAAAAGCTGTAAAATAGGGCTTAACAATTTATAAAAACCAATACAAAAATAATACTTTAATTCATGCTTAAGTAAAAGTAAGAAAATATTTTTTTTATTTTCACTGAAATAAGTTTTCTTTGGTCAAAACACACAATAGAGAAGAAATAAGAACATGAATACATTGTTCCAGGTTTAAATTTCAAACCAGCATCTTCAACAACAATAGTTTAAACAACGAGCTAGTGTTTCCATATTATTTATTAACAACAATAGTTTAAACAACAAGCTAGTGTTTCCATATTATTTATTAACAACAATAGTTTAAACAACAAGCTAGTGTTTCCATATTATTTATTAACAACAATAGTTTAAACAACAAGCTAGTGTTTCCATATTATTTATTAACAACAATAGTTTAAACAACGAGCTAGTGTTTCCATATTATTTATTAACAACAATAGTTTAAACAACAAGCTAGTGTTTCCATATTATTTATTAACAACAATAGTTTAAACAACAAGCTAGTGTTTCCATATTATTTATTAACAACAATAGTTTAAACAACAAGCTAGTGTTTCCATATTATTTATTAACAACAATAGTTTAAACAACAAGCTAGTGTTTCCATATTATTTATTAACAACAATAGTTTAAACATCAAGCTAGTGTTTCCATATTATTTATTAACAACAATAGTTTAAACAACAAGCTAGTGTTTCCATATTATTTATTAACAACAATAGTTTAAACAACAAGCTAGTGTTTCCATATTATTTATTAACAACAATAGTTTAAACAACAAGCTAGTGTTTCCATATTATTTATTAACAACAATAGTTTAAACAACAAGCTAGTGTTTCCATATTATTTATTAACAACAATAGTTTAAACAACAAGCTAGTGTTTCCATATTATTTATTAGCAACAATAGTTTAAACAACAAGCTAGTGTTTCCATATTATTTATTAGCAACAATAGTTTAAACAACAAGCTAGTGTTTCCATATTATTTATTAACAACAATAGTTTAAACAACAAGCTAGTGTTTCCATATTATTTATTAACAACAATAGTTTAAACAACAAGCTAGTGTTTCCATATTATTTATTAACAACAATGGTTTAAACAACAAGCTAGTGTTTCCATATTATTTATTAACAACAATAGTTTAAACATCAAGCTAGTGTTTCCATATTATTTATTAACAACAATAGTTTAAACAACAAGCTAGTGTTTCAACATATTATTTATTAACAACAATAGTTTAAACAACAAGCTAGTGTTTCCATATTATTTATTAACAACAATAGTTTAAACAACAAGCTAGTGTTTCCATATTATTTATTAACAACAATAGTTTAAACAACAAGCTAGTGTTTCCATATTATTTATTAACAACAATAGTTTAAACAACAAGCTAGTGTTTCCATATTATTTATTAACAACAATAGTTTAAACAACAAGCTAGTGTTTCCATATTATTTATTAACAACAATAGTTTAAACAACAAGCTAGTGTTTCCATATTATTTATTAACAACAATAGTTTAAACAACAAGCTAGTGTTTCCATATTATTTATTAACAACAATAGTTTAAACAACAAGCTAGTGTTTCCATATTATTTATTAACAACAATAGTTTAAACAACAAGCTAGTGTTTCCATATTATTTATTAACAACAATAGTTTAAACAACAAGCTAGTGTTTCCATATTATTTATTAACAACAATAGTTTAAACAACAAGCTAGTGTTTCCATATTATTTATTAACAACAATAGTTTAAACAACAAGCTAGTGTGTCCATATTATTTATTAACAACAATAGTTTAAACAACAAGCTAGTGTTTCCATATTATTTATTAACAACAATAGTTTAAACAACAAGCTAGTGTTTCCATATTTTTTATTAACAACAATAGTTTAAACAACAAGCTAGTGTTTCCATATTATTTATTAACAACAATAGTTTAAACAACAAGCTAGTGTTTCCATATTATTTATTAACAACAATAGTTTAAACAACAAGCTAGTGTTTCCATATTATTTATTAACAACAATAGTTTAAACAACAAGCTAGTGTTTCCATATTATTTATTAACAACAATAGTTTAAACAACAAGCTAGTGTTTCCATATTATTTATTAACAACAATAGTTTAAACAACAAGCTAGTGTTTCCATATTATTTATTAACAACAATAGTTTAAACAACAAGCTAGTGTTTCCATATTATTTATTAACAACAATAGTTTAAACAACAAGCTAGTGTTTCCATATTATTTATTAACAACAATAGTTTAAACAACAAGCTACTGTTTCCATATTATTTATTAACAACAATAGTTTAAACAACAAGCTAGTGTTTCCATATTATTTATTAACAACAATAGTTTAAACAACAAGCTAGTGTTTCCATATTATTTATTAACAACAATAGTTTAAACTTCAAGCTAGTGTTTCCATATTATTTATTAACAACAATAGTTTAAACAACAAGCTACTGTTTCCATATTATTTATTAACAACAATAGTTTAAACTTCAAGCTAGTGTTTCCATATTATTTATTAACAACAATAGTGTATACTTCAAGCTAGTGTTTCCATATTATTTATTAGCAACAATAGTTTAAACAACAAGCTAGTGTGTCCATATTATTTATTAACAACAATAGTTTAAACAACAAGCTAGTGTTTCCATATTATTTATTAACAACAATAGTTTAAACAACAAGCTAGTGTTTCCATATTTTTTATTAACAACAATAGTTTAAACAACAAGCTAGTGTTTCCATATTATTTATTAACAACAATAGTTTAAACAACAAGCTAGTGTTTCCATATTATTTATTAACAACAATAGTTTAAACAACAAGCTAGTGTTTCCATATTATTTATTAACAACAATAGTTTAAACAACAAGCTAGTGTTTCCATATTATTTATTAACAACAATAGTTTAAACAACAAGCTAGTGTTTCCATATTATTTATTAACAACAATAGTTTAAACAACAAGCTAGTGTGTCCATATTATTTATTAACAACAATAGTTTAAACAACAAGCTAGTGTTTCCATATTATTTATTAACAACAATAGTTTAAACAACAAGCTACTGTTTCCATACTATTTATTAACAACAATAGTTTAAACAACAAGCTACTGTTTCCATACTATTTATTAACAACAATAGTTTAAACAACAAGCTAGTGTTTCCATATTATTTATTAACAACAATAGTTTAAACAACAAGCTAGTGTTTCCATATTATTTATTAACAACAATAGTTTAAACTTCAAGCTAGTGTTTCCATATTATTTATTAACAACAATAGTTTAAACAACAAGCTACTGTTTCCATATTATTTATTAACAACAATAGTTTAAACTTCAAGCTAGTGTTTCCATATTATTTATTAACAACAATAGTGTATACTTCAAGCTAGTGTTTCCATATTATTTATTAACAACAATAGTTTAAACAACAAGCTAGTGTTTCCATATTATTTATTAACAACAATAGTTTAAACTTCAAGCTAGTGTTTCCATATTATTTATTTATTATTACTTTTCTTTACAGTATTTATTTTTTTTTATGTGTACTTTAATGATGTGGCTTTAATTATCAACTTAATGTATGTATATAAAACTAACCTAATGTTCCTAAGCTGAATGAACTTGAAGAGATGCTGTTGGGATTTTGTTTTTAATCTAACATCAAGTATATATTGAATTGGATGTCCTGATCGTCATGTGAATGTTCTAAGTTATGTTAAATTGTCTTGAATGTATTTATGTAGATAATCCACAACTGAATAAAAAGACTACACTAGTACTCTAGTCTTTATAAGTACAAAAGTATATATTGAATTGGATGTCCTGATAGTCATGTGAATGTTCTAAGTTATGTTAAATTGTCTTGAATGTATTTATGTACATAATTCACAACTGAATAAAAAGACTACACTAGTACTCTAGTCTTTATAAGTACAAAAGTATATATTGAATTGGGTGTCCTGATTGTCATGTGAATGTCCTAAGCTATGTTAAGTTGTTTTGAATGTATTTTTGTACATAATTCACAACTGAATAAAAAGATTACACAAATTAGTTTTTGATGAGATGTTAAATTAAAATATTTTAGGACTTTAAGTACCTATTCAGACTCTACATGGCTCTTCGACAGTTCAAGGAAGCTGCAAAAACTGCCACTGTCATTGCTAGAGAAGAACAGAATGCTGGTGAGTTAAGACTCTTGTGGTTTGTTAAATAGGATATATTTGATGTTAGTGTTTTTATATATAAATAACTCTTGATTTAAGAGTTGTCAATTATAACAGATAGTAAAGGAGTTTTGAAACATCTCTAAATAAAACAGGCAGTTATACCCCTCCGTGTGGATTTCTGTATGTGATGAGGTGGCTTCCTATGGAAAGTTATATTCTTTCAGTTTACTTCCTCTGAGATTTAAACATCCACCCACATGTTTGCCATGCGTAGTTGCCCATGAAGGGGAGGAGAGAATCCTAGTAGTTGAGGGGTCCAACCCTATCACACCACTTTGGCCTTGGATTCCTATACACAGGAAACTTTGGGGTGGCCCCCAGGGGCCAATTGGCTGGTCCACTTGGGCTAGGGTCAAACAAGTATCAGTGTTGGATGTTCTCAATGGGTATTGTGGACATTGCATCTGATGTCGGTGTTTGGGTATAGTGCTCACCAAACTCTGGCGTTACTACAGTGTCCTTGTTTGGCATTGTAGTGCATCCCCTCACAGGGCTCCATGATTGGTGTGGTCAGTGGGCACAGAAAAATTCTTTCTTTATTATAGATCCCCCAAATAAAAACTTAAATAAAATAGTGAGAAACTGTCCAGAGGTAAATGACCACATCTTGAAGATTCTGAGCAGCAATCTTCAACATCTGTAACACCTGTACCTCATTTTTGTATACTACATTCTCTTTCAAACAAACCGTTAGGACAGAATGTCTCCCTTTTTATTCAGAAGGGACTAGAAGGATTTACTGGCTCTCCAAAGTCAGTAAAGATGCTTCACTCTGGTGACATATTGGTGGAAACATCCACATCTCAACATAATGAATTACTCTTGCATTCAAAGGCGATTGGGGATATACTATTGAGGTTATGCCTCATGCTACTTTGAATTCATCATGAGGAGTTATTGTTGAAAGGAATTTGAAGAACATTCCTGATTCAGAGATTCTCCCTGGTTTCTCCACCCAAGGAGTTTTTGCAGTGAGGTGTATCTCCACCCACAAAGATGGAATTGTGATACCGACCAATGTTCTCATTCTGACATTTACATCACCATGTCCACCTGCCACCATCAAGACAGATTATCTTCATTGTGAGGTACAACCATACATTCCAAACCCTTTCAGATGTTTCCAGTGTTAGCGTTTCGGTCACTCAAAGACATCATGTTGTGGTTCCTTGACATGTGCTCATTTCAGTTGTAGGACCATGATGCCTATGAGTGTGAAATTGACTCTCATTACGGCAGTTGCAATGGCTCTCACCCATCCTACTTTCGTTCTTGCCCTAAATGTTTGAAGTAAAGAGGTCCAGTGTTTGAAAACAATTCATAACATTACTTATCCTGAGACTCAAAAGTTGCTGTCCACCACTTCATCTCGGATGTATGCTGCTGCACTTCATTCCACTACTACAGTGGAAGTGCAGACAGATATCTCTGTGCCTCCAAAAGAATCTTTCTCATAACAAATGAACAGTCTTTTAACCTCCATGAATGAACTTCAACACCCTTCTCTGTCGCTTACATACATTCCAACAAACCCAAAGATCCACTTCCTTTGGTTCCAGGTACAGGTATTTCCTCAGACACATTTTCTTCTCCCACCCCAAGATGCAAAACAATCATTCATTCACGTTCTCAGTCACTGGAATCTCCTTTCAACAACAAAGACCTGCCCAATCAACACAGGGTAGGATCCATGGAGGTCAGTAGACCTCCCTCAAATAAGGACAGTAAGGAAAAAAGACGTGGTTGTAAACAGAAGGGTTCTCCACCCATTTCGCCTACATGTAAATAAAAATGGCCACCTTGATACAATGGAACTGTTGAGGTTTACGTTCTAATCTGGATGTCATCAAAACACTGATTGCTTCCCACTATCCTGTTTGTCTTTCCGTACAGGAAACATTTCTGAAACCTGCCAATACAGTCACCTTTTAGCAGTTTTCTTTATACAGAAATGACAGGCTGTGTGATGAACAAGTGCATGGAGGGGTGGCACTGTTGGTTGATCAGCATGTACCCACCCTTTCTTTGCAACTCAACACACCCTTGGAGGCCATAGCCATCTGTCTTTCCTTGGGTCGTACCATCACTGTTTGTTCTCTACCTATTGTCTGGAGAGACCTATGATCAATCAGACTTTGATGTTCTCATTGAACAGTTGCTGTCTCCATTTTTAATCCTGGGGGACTTTAATGGACATCATCCTCTCTGGGGAAGTGCTGATATTGGTGGGTGGGATTGCTCCGTAGAGCATATGCTCTCTGATCACAACCTTTCTCTTTTCAACACTGGTTCTTCTACTTATTTTCATGCATCTAGTCAGTCCTTTACTGCTATTGATTATTTACTTCATTATTCTCACACTTTTCATAGAGAGCTGACAATAATCCATGAGGCAGTGATCATTTTCCTATACTTTTGAGAGAGACTGGCCATGGTCAGTGCCACCTGACCCGTGACCTGTGGAAGCTGGATCAAGCAAACTAGCCCTCTTTCACTGCTCTTGCAGAACTTGATCCTGCCATCATCTGTAAGCCATCAATAGATGACTGTGTGGCAGCAGCAACTGATTGTGTTATACAGGCAGCTGCTCAGTGTATTCCTAAAACCTGGACACATTTTTTCATGATATCCTCATCCGTGGTGGAATCCTGCCTGTCACATGGCACGAAAGACTCAAAAATGAGCCTGGGGTACCTTTTATAGGTATCCTACACTCTCGCACCACATCATTTTCCAGCATGCCTGCACATGCTTAGTGGGTAATACGTCAAAGCCAGAAGGACTCTTGGATTAAGTTCACAACAAACATATCTTCTACCACCAACTCCAAAGTCATGTAGGACAAGATTCAAAAGGTCAGTGGGCAATATAATTCTGTGCCCCTCTCAATCTTGCACTCTGATGGCCAAGAATTAGCTGATACACAGAGCATCTCCAATACTCTAGGTGAAAGCTTTTGCCAGGTATCTAGCACTTCTGCTTCATCCTCCATCTTTTCAGCCATCAAAACTTGGGCAGAGCAATTACTACTTTCTTTTCGAGCTGATAGTCTCTGTGACTATAATTGTCCTCTTACACTGGTGGAACTCAAACTGGCCTTTCATCAGTCTGGCAATACATTGGTCAGACCTAGTAATGTACACTATGAAATTCTGTGTCATCTATCTCCTTCTTCTTTTACTATTCTTCTGATTGTTTTTAACTGGATCTGGCAGGAGAATGTTTTTCCTGATGCCTGGCACCAGGCTATTGTCCAACCTTTCTCCTAGTCTGGGAAGGATCCCAAGATTCCTTCAAACTACCATCCAATTGCTTTGACGAGCTGTCTGTAACCCCATAGAGAGGATGGTTAATGCTCGTCTTATTTGATTCCTCAAATGAAACAACCTCCTCTTGCCCACTCATTGTAGGTTCTGCTACTGCACTCCGCCATGAACCACCTGATTCAACTGGAAACATCCATTAGAGAAGCCTTTCTAAAACGACAACATTTTGTATCACTATTCTTTGACATTGAGGAGGCTTATGATACAACATGGAGGTATGGCATTTTGCGAGACCTCCATTTATATGGGTTACGTGGGTATTTGCCCATTTTATAAAAAAATTTTTAATGGACAGGCAATTCCAAGTTTGTGTGGGTTCGACACTTTCCCATTCTTTTTTATAGGAACTTGGAGTACCTCATGGCTGTGTTTTTAGTGTCACTCTTTTCAATATAAAGATTAATGCCATCACTAAACAACTCCCTCTTACTGTTGCAATTGGGCTCTATGTCGACGACTTTCACATCTCATGTCAGTTGTCAAACATGAGGTATATTGAGAGGGAACTACAGGCTGCCCTCAATTGTTTACTAAAATAGACCACAGCAAATGGCTTTACCTTCTCTCTCTAAAACCATTTGTTTGCACTTTTGCCTCCAACGGGTATTCATCCCGATTCTGAACTCCGTGTTGGTAAAGTTGTGCTACCCATTTTCCCTAAGAGAAAGTTCTTGGGGCTTATCTTTGACCATAAGCTGACCTTTATACCACACATCAAGCAGCTACAGGTCAAATGTACAAGAGCACTGAACATCCTCTGTGTCATCTCCTCCACCACTTGGGGAACAGATCAATGTTCTATGCTAAAAGATACATTGTTCTCTCATTCGATCTTATTGATCACTGGTCTATGGCTCTGCCAGGACCTCGTCCCAAAGATGCAGGACCCCATTCATCATCAAGGACCTTTGCTCTGCACTGTGGCTTTCTGCACCTCCCCAGTTCAGAGCTTATACATAGAGTTTCATGAACCTTCTTTGCACCTCTGTCGTTTGCAACTGTCTTTACTATATGTTTCAAAACTTCATTCCTTACCAAAGCATCCCACAAGGTTGTGTTTTTCTTCCTCGGTGGGCTACGCTTTTCAGAACAGAAGATCTGCCATTACTTCTTTTGACCTTGGTATCCAGGCACAGTTGGATGAATTGGGTCTCTCCTTGGATAACATTGCTGTATCTACTGGTCAGCCTATCCCACCATGGCTTATTACAGTCCCCAAATGTGACCTATCTTTAAGTCACCTGAGAAAAGCAGACACTCCTGATTGGAAATACTGTCTGCTATTTGCTGAACGTCTTCTGAACCATCTATATAAAGAGAAATGGAGGCGCTCTGCTATGGTTTGTTGTGGTGTGATGGTTGTGTGCAGAATCCCCTCTTCAGTTTCTGTATTCACTGCTGAACTGTATGCCATTTCTCTTTCCTGGATCACATAGAAGCTAAGCAGTACTCCAACTGCACTATTTATACTGACTTACTTACTTCTATACTGGCCCTAGAATTGCTTCACATAGCTTCACACCCTGTTTTCGCCGATATTCAAAACCGACTGGCCCATTTTTCTTTAACACTTACTTTTATCCAGTTTTCTGAATACCAGGCTATGTTGATATTCACAGGAACGAGCTCATTGACACTGCAGCTAAATCTGTCTTCCTCTGGCACCATCACCACTGTGCCTGCTCCATACATGAACTCTGGCACTATCACCACTGCCAGTAATGTTACGTAACTCGTCACCAGGACTGGAAAAGTCAACTTCAGGTGACTGACGGTGGTTTTTGTACTTACCTGTTAGTCTTCCTGACGAGTTATAATAATTACAGTTACGTTACAGAAAGTCTTTTACGACTTGTATTTCTGTAGTTTTTATCTTACCACTGAAGACTAGATCTGATTTAATGTTATTTATGTTTTTATTTCAAATATTCAACTTTGTTTTGTTTTACCTTAATTTACTTTTAAGAATTTTACTTTAATTTTAACTTTTTACTGAATGTTGGCACAAATAGTCTAGTTACTTTGTGACATAAAACCCCTAACCAAACAACCAACCTAGAGACAGTTTAACAGTTTTTGAAACAACTATAAATAAAAGAGACAGTATAACAGGTTTTGATATGTCTCTAAATAAAACAGACAGTATAACAGTTTTTGATATGTCTTTAAGTAAAACAGACAGTATAACAGTTTTTGATGTCTCTAAATAAAATAGACAGTATAACAGTTTTTGATATCTCTCTAAATAAAACAGACAGTAAAACAGTTTTTGATATGTCTCTAAATAAAACAGACAGTATAACAGTTTTTGATATGTTTTTAAATAAAATAGACAGTATAACAGTTTTTGATATGTCTCTAAATAAAACAGACAGTATAACAGGTTTTGATATGTCTCTAAATAAAATAGACAGTATAACAGTTTTTGATATGTCTCTAAATAAAACAGACAGTATAACAGTTTTTGATATGTCTCTAAATATAACAGACAGTATTACAGTTTTTGATATGTCTCTAAATAAAACAGACAGTATAACGATTTTTGATATGTCTCTAAATAAAGCAAACAGTTTAACGGTTTTTAATATGTCTCTAAATAAAACAGACAGTATAACAGTTTTTGATATGTCTCTAAATAAAACAGACAGTATAACGATTTTTGATATGTCTCTAAATAAAGCAAACAGTATAACGGGTTTTGATATGTCTAAGTAAAACAGACAGTATAACGGTTTTTGATATGTCTCTAAATATAACAGACAGTATAACGGTTTTTGATATGTCTCTAAATAAAACAGACAGTATAACGGTTTTTGATATGTCTCTAAATAAAACAGACAGTATTACAGTTTTTGATAAGTCTTTAAATAAAACAGACAGTATAACAGTTTTTGATATGTCTCTAAATAAAACAGACAGTATAACGGGTTTTGATATGTCTAAATAAAACAGACAGTATAACGGTTTTTGATATGTCTCTAAATATAACAGACACTATAACGGTTTTTGATATGTCTCTAAATAAAACACACATCATAACAGTTTTTAAAACATTTGTAAATAAAACAAATATGTTTTTGAAGCACCTTTAAATAAAAGTAATATATTCATTTGAACTAATTTATATTTAGTTAAAGGGACAGTGATGATTGTTTTAAGTTTTATGCCACTGCATTCTCTTATTTACATGTATGTTTTATGTATAATGTTCATGTAATAATGATGTTTAAACATGCTAGTAATCCTCTCCACCTGTACATTAGGAACAGTTACTCTAATGTAAATAAACCTTATGTTTGTAATTAAGTGTTAAAGGATGTACTGTTTAACAGGGTACAATTAATTTTTAGATGTTAATTCATAGCTAACACATTTGCACTTACACCTGATTTTGTAAAATTAAGATGTTGATAGTATATATCTTATGATACATACACTCATTTGTGGTTGAACCAACATTTATACTGGGACATCAGCAAGGTGTTTGTATAACTCTTTTCATCAGTGTATAATATCTTGTAGGGAACTACAGAAATGCCCATGATGTGTTGTTCAGCATGTACCAAGAGCTAAAGAGACAGAAGATAAAGATTCCGACAGAAATGTACACTAATCTCACCATCTTACACAGCTACATTTTGGTGAAGGTACAAGTTATTACTAACCACCTTACTAACTGTGCCTTCAGTTGTTAATTTGTTTAGAATTCATATCCTCTATACACTGTGTTAAATTTTTGAAATAATTGCAAGTCCTTGAAATATTGGTCTCTTTAACATATTAAGCAAGCTCATATGAATAGATTCTGACTTAGTCAAACATGTTTATCACTTGTGTTAATTAGTTTATGGTAATGAACATCAGTATGTTTAGTACTAATCCTTCAAAATATCGATCATTTTAAACATAATGGAATGCATTATTCTTAAGTAGCTTATCTTCAGTTGTTGTTGACCATGAAGTCAAATACGAAAAACATCACTCATGAGCCCAACCCTAAAACAGTTTAATTTTAGTGTAATTTTAAAAACATGCTCACAGTATCCATGTACATGTTTTGTTCTTCTGTAAAATACTAATTATTTTTACTAAACTAATTACAAAGTGTTAATTAATAGGCTTATGTTTGCTCTAGCTTAGTGTGGAATGTTTAGATCTGAAAGTAAATAACCAGAATCTCTTAGATACACGTCAAACGTGGGGATCACATGAAAGGTGCGAGAATGCTGATACGAGTGGCCAACAACATCAGCAAGTTCCCTTCTCGTAAGTTAAAACCATCCAGTAGACATGAAACATGTATGATGTGGTTTCATGTAATGTTGTCAGAGAAAAGCTATTCTTACAAACAAATATTGTGAAGACTTTTAGTGATTTGGTTTGTTTGTTTGATGGTTCAATAGAATTTCTTATTAGAATAGAGTTTAAAATACAAACCTATAATTGAAAGACTTTGTTTGAACTGTGCTGAATAATGATTTATATAAACTATAGATAAATAAGATTCTTCTATAATATATTAAATATTTAAATTAAATATTAAATAAATAAATAATATTTAATTGATTGCCAGAAGAGTATGGATTAGTTATGTTGTTGAACTGTTATCTGGTATGAATGAGTCAGTAAAGTTGTGTTGTTGAACTGTTATCTGGTATGAATGAATCAGTAAAGTTGTGTTGTTGAACTGTTATCTAGTATGAATGAATCAGTAAAGTTGTGTTGTTGAACTGTTATCTGGTATGAATGAATCAGTAAAGTTGTGTTGTTGAACTGTTATCTGGTATGAATGAATCAGTAAAGTTGTGTTGTTGAACTGTTATCTGATATGAATGAATCAGTAAAGTTGTGTTGTTGAACTGTTATCTGGTATGAATGAATCAGTAAAGTTGTGTTGTTGAACTGTTATCTGGTATGAATGAATCAGTAAAGTTGTGTTGTTGAACTGTTATCTGGTATGAATGAATCAGTAAAGTTGTGTTGAACTGTTATCTAGTATGAATGAATCAGTAAAGTTGTGTTGTTGAACTGTTATCTGGTATGAATGAATCAGTAAAGTTATGTTGTTGAACTGTTATCTGGTATGAATGAATCAGTAAAGTTGTGTTGAACTGTTATCTAGTATGAATGAATCAGTAAAGTTGTGTTGAACTGTTATCTGGTATGAATGAATCAGTAAAGTTGTGTTGTTGAACTGTTATCTGGTATGAATGAATCAGTAAAGTTGTGTTGTTGAACTGTTATCTGGTATGAATGAATCAGTAAAGTTGTGTTGTTGAACTGTTATCTGGTATGAATGAATCAGTAAAGTTGTGTTGTTGAACTGTTATCTGGTATGAATGAATCAGTAAAGTTGTGTTGTTGAACTGTTATCTGGTATGAATGAATCAGTAAAGTTGTGTTGAACTGTTATCTGGTATGAATGAATCAGTAAAGTTGTGTTGAACTGTTATCTAGTATGAATGAATCAGTAAAGTTGTGTTGTTGAACTGTTATCTGGTATGAATGAAACAGTAAAGTTATGTTGTTGAACTGTTATCTGGTATGAATGAATCAGTAAAGTTGTGTTGAACTGTTATCTAGTATGAATGAATCAGTAAAGTTGTGTTGAACTGTTATCAAGTATGAATGAATCAGTAAAGTTGTGTTGTTGAACTGTTATCTGGTATGAATGAATTAGTAAAGTTGTGTTGAACTGTTAACTAGTATGAATGAATCAGTAAAGTTGTGTTGTTGAACTGTTATCTGGTATGAATGAATCAGTAAAGTTGTGTTGTTGAACTGTTATCTGGTATGAATGAATCAGTAAAGTTGTGTTGTTGAACTATTGTCTGGTATGAATGAATCAGTAAAGTTGTGTTGTTGAACTGTTATCTGGTATGAATGAATCAGTAAAGTTGTGTTGAACTGTTATCTAGTATGAATGAATCAGTAAAGTTGTGTTGTTGAACTGTTATCTGGTATGAATGAATCAGTAAAGTTGTGTTGTTGAACTGTTATCTGGTATGAATGAATCAGTAAAGTTGTGTTGTTGAACTGTTATCTGGTACGAATGAATCAATAAAGTTGTGTTGTTGAATTGTTATCTGGTATGAATGAATCATTCAAGTTGTGTAGTTGAACTGTTATCTGGTATGAATGAATCAGTAAAGTTGTGTTGAACTGTTATCTGGTATGAATGAATCAGTAAAGTTGTGTTGTTGAACTGTTATCTGGTATGAATGAATCAGTAAAGTTGTGTTGAACTGTTATCTAGTATGAATGAATCAGTAAAGTTGTGTTGTTGAACTGTTATCTGGTATGAATGAATCAGTAAAGTTGTGTTGTTGAACTGTTATCTGGTACGAATGAATCAGTAAAGTTGTGTTGTTGAATTGTTATCTGGTATGAATGAATCAGTAAAGTTGTGTTGTTGAACTGTTATCTGGTACGAATGAATCAGTAAAGTTGTGTTGTTGAACTGTTATCTGGTATGAATGAATCAGTAAAGTTGTGTTGAACTGTTATCTGGTACGAATGAATCAGTAAAGTTGTGTTGTTGAACTGTTATCTAGTATGAATGAATCAGTAAAGATGTGTTGTTGAACTGTTATCTGGAACGAATGAATCAGTAAAGTTGTGTTGTTGAACTGTTATCTTGTATGAATGAATCAGTAAAGTTGTGTTGTTGAACTGTTATCTGGTATGAATGAATCATTCAAGTTGTGTAGTTGAACTGTTATCTGGTATGAATGAATCAGTAAAGTTGTGTTGTTGAACTGTTATCTAGTATGAATGAATCAGTAAAGTTGTGTTGTTGAACTGTTATCTGGTATGAATGAATCAGTAAAGTTGTGTTGTTGAACTGTTATCTGGTATGAATGAATCAGTAAAGTTGTGTTGTTGAACTGTTATCTGGTATGAATGAATCAGTAAAGTTGTGTTGAACTGTTATCTGGTATGAATGAATCAGTAAAGTTGTGTTGTTGAACTGTTATCTGGTATGAATGAATCAGTAAAGTTGTGTTGAACTGTTATCTGGTATGAATGAATCAGTAAAGTTGTGTTGTTGAACTGTTATCTGGTATGAATGAATCAGTAAAGTTTTGTTGAACTGTTATCTAGTATGAATGAATCAGTAAAGTTGTGTTGTTGAACTGTTATCTGGTATGAATGAAACAGTAATGTTATGTTGTTGAACTGTTATCTGGTATGAATGAATCAGTAAAGTTGTGTTGAACTGTTATCTAGTATGAATGAATCAGTAAAGTTGTGTTGAACTGTTATCTAGTATGAATGAATCAGTAAAGTTGTGTTGTTGAACTGTTATCTGGTATGAATGAATTAGTAAAGTTGTGTTGAACTGTAAACTAGTATGAATGAATCAGTAAAGTTGTGTTGTTGAACTGTTATCTGGTATGAATGATTCAGTAAAGTTGTGTTGTTGAACTGTTATCTGGTACGAATGAACAGTAAAGTTGTGTTGTTGAATTGTTATCTGGTATGAATGAATCATTCAAGTTGTGTAGTTGAACTGTTATCTGGTATGAATGAATCAGTAAAGTTGTGTTGAACTGTTATCTGGTATGAATGAATCAGTAAAGTTGTGTTGAACTGTTATCTAGTATGAATGAATCAGTAAAGTTGTGTTGTTGAACTGTTATCTGGTATGAATGAATCAGTAAAGTTGTGTTGTTGAATTGTTATCTGGTATGAAAGAATCAGTAAAGTTGTGTTGTTGAACTGTTATCTGGTACGAATGAATCAGTAAAGTTGTGTTGTTGAACTGTTATCTGGTGTGAATGAATCAGTAAAATTGTGTTGTTGAACTGTTATTTGGTATGAATGAATCAGTAAAGTTGTGTTGTTGAACTGTTATCTGGTATGAATGAATCAGTGAAGTTGTGTTGTTGAACTGTTATCGAGTATGAATGAATCAGTAAAGTTGTGTTGTTGAACTGTTATCTGGTATGAATGAATCAGTAAATTTGTGTTGTTGAACTGTTTTCTGGTATGAATGAATCAGTAAAGTTGTGTTGTTGAACTTTTATCTGGTATGAATGAATCATTCGAGTTGTGTTGAACTGTTATCTGGTATGAATGAATTAGTAAAGTTGTGTTGAACTGTTAGCTAGTATGAATGAATCAGTAAAGTTGTGTTGTTGAACTGTTATCTGGTATGAATGAATCAGTGAAGTTGTGTTGTTGAACTGTTATCTAGTATGAATGAATCATTCAAGTTGTGTTGAACTGTTATCTAGTATGAATGAATCAGTAAAGTTGTGTTGTGCCATATATTTAACTATAATTTATTGTGGATGTTGCTCATGTATTAACATTGGCTGTCATAGTGTTCTATATATTTAACTATAATTTATTGTAGATGTTGTTCCAATATTAACATCAACGGTCATAGAATGCCATCGAGCAGGGTTGAAAAAATCTTCATTTGGTTTTGCTGCTATGCTTATGAGGCCAGAGTACAGAAATGAAATAGACCAGAAATACAAGAAGAAAATTGAAGCTATTGTAAGGTATGTTTACATAGTTTGTGTTTCAGTATAGAAATAGTTGAACATCTCTGTCTCTGAGTTGAAGCTATTGTAAGGTATGTTTACATAGTTTGTGTTTCAGTATAGAAATAGTTGAAATCTCTGTCTCTGAGTTGAAGCTATTGTAAGGTATGTTTACATAGTTTGTGTTTCAGTATAGAAATAGTTGAACATCTCTGTCTCTGAGCTTGAAGCTATTGTAAGGCATGTTTACATAGTTTGTGTTTCAGTAGCATAGAAATAGTTGAAATCTCTGTCTCTGAGCTGAAGCTATTGTAAGGCATGTTTACATAGTTTGTGTTTCAGTATAGAAATAGTTGAACATCTCTGTCTCTGAGTTGAAGCTATTGTAAGGTATGTTTACATAGTTTGTGTTTCAGTATAGAAATAGTTGAAATCTCTGTCTCTGAGTTGAAGCTATTGTAAGGTATGTTTACATAGTTTGTGTTTCAGTATAGAAATAGTTGAAATCTCTGTCTCTGAGTTGAAGCTATTGTAAGGTATGTTTACATAGTTTGTGTTTCAGTATAGAAATAGTTGAACATCTCTGTCCTGAGTTGAAGCCATTGTAAGGCATGTTTACATAGTTTGTGCTTTCAGCATAGAAATAGTTGAAATCTCTGTCTCTGAGTTGAAGCTATTGTAAGGTATGTTTACATAGTTTGTGTTTCAGCATAGAAATAGTTGAACATCTCTGTCTCTGAGTTGAAGCTATTGTAAGGTATGTTTACATAGTTTGTGTTTCAGCATAGAAATAGTTGAAATCTCTGTCTCTGAGCTTGAAGCTATTGTAAGGTATGTTTACATAGTTTGTGTTTCAGTATAGAAATAGTTGAACATCTCTGTCTCTGAGTTGAAGCTATTGTAAGGTATGTTTACATAGTTTGTGTTTCAGTATAGAAATAGTTGAAATCTCTGTCTCTGAGTTGAAGCTATTGTAAGGTATGTTTACATAGTTTGTGTTTCAGTATAGAAATAGTTGAAATCTCTGTCTCTGAGTTGAAGCTATTGTAAGGTATGTTTACATAGTTTGTGTTTCAGCATAGAAATAGTTGAACATCTCTGTCTCTGAGTTGAAGCTATTGTAAGGTATGTTTACATAGTTTGTGCTTCAGTATAGAAATAGTTGAAACTCTGTCTCTGAGTTGAAGCTATTGTAAGGTATGTTTACATAGTTTGTGTTTCAGTATAGAAATAGCTTGAAATCTCTGTCTCTGAGTTAAAGCTATTGTAAGGTATGTTTACATAGTTTGTGTTTCAGTATAGAAATAGTTGAACATCTCTGTCCTGAGTTGAAGCTATTGTAAGGTATGTTTACATAGTTTGTGTTTCAGTATAGAAATAGTTGAAATCTCTGTCCTGAGCTTGAAGCTATTGTAAGGTATGTTTACATAGTTTGTGTTTCAGTATAGAAATAGTTGAAATCCCTGTCTCTGAGTTGAAGCTATTGTAAGGTATGTTTACATAGTTTGTGTTTCAGTATAGAAATAGTTGAACATCTCTGTCTCTGAGTTGAAGCTATTGTAAGGTATGTTTACATAGTTTGTGTTTCAGTATAGAAATAGTTGAAATCTCTGTCTCTGAGTTGAAGCTATTGTAAGGTATGTTTACATAGTTTGTGTTTCAGTATAGAAATAGTTGAACATCTCTGTCTCTGAGTTGAAGCTATTGTAAGGTATGTTTACATAGTTTGTGTTTCAGTATAGAAATAGTTGAACATCTCTGTCTCTGAGTTGAAGCTATTGTAAGGTATGTTTACATAGTTTGTGTTTCAGTATAGAAATAGTTGAACATCTCTGTCTCTGAGTTGAAGCTATTGTAAGGTATGTTTACATAGTTTGTGTTTCAGTATAGAAATAGTTGAACATCTCTGTCTCTGAGTTGAAGCCATTGTAAGGTATGTTTACATAGTTTGTGTTTCAGTATAGAAATAGTTGAACATCTCTGTCTCTGAGTTGAAGCCATTGTAAGGTATGTTTACATAGTTTGTGTTTCAGTATAGAAATAGTTGAACATCTCTGTCTCTGAGTTGAAGCTATTGTAAGGTATGTTTACATAGTTTGTGTTTCAGTATAGAAATAGTTGAACATCTCTGTCTCTGAGCTGAAGCTATTGTAAGGTATGTTTACATAGTTTGTGTTTCAGTATAGAAATAGCTGAACATCTCTGTCTCTGAGTTGAAGCTATTGTAAGGTATGCCTACATAGTTTGTGTTTCAGTATAGAAATAGTTGAAATCTCTGTCTCTGAGTTGAAGCTATTGTAAGGTATGTTTACATAGTTTGTGTTTCAGTATAGAAATAGTTGAACATCTCTGTCTCTGAGCTGAAGCTATTGTAAGGTATGTTTACATAGTTTGTGTTTCAGTATAGAAATAGTTGAAATCTCTGTCTCTGAGTTGAAGCTATTGTAAGGTATGTTTACATAGTTTGTGTTTCAGTATAGAAATAGTTGAACATCTCTGTCTCTGAGTTGAAGCTATTGTAAGGTATGCCTACATAGTTTGTGTTTCAGTATAGAAATAGTTGAACATCTCTGTCTCTGAGTTGAAGCTATTGTAAGGTATGTTTACATAGTTTGTGTTTCAGTATAGAAATAGTTGAACATCTCTTTCTCTGAGTTGAAGCTATTGTAAGGTATGCCTACATAGTTTGTGTTTCAGTATAGAAATAGTTGAAATCTCTGTCTCTGAGTTGAAGCTATTGTAAGGTATGTTTACATAGTTTGTGTTTCAGTATAGAAATAGTTGAACATCTCTGTCTCTGAGTTGAAGCTATTGTAAGGTATGTTTACATAGTTTGTGTTTCAGTATAGAAATAGTTGAAATCTCTGTCTCTGAGTTGAAGCTATTGTAAGGTATGTTTACATAGTTTGTGTTTCAGTATAGAAATAGTTGAACATCTCTGTCTCTGAGTTGAAGCTATTGTAAGGTATGCCTACATAGTTTGTGTTTCAGTATAGAAATAGTTGAACATCTCTGTCTCTGAGTTGAAGCTATTGTAAGGTATGTTTACATAGTTTGTGTTTCAGTATAGAAATAGTTGAACATCTCTTTCTCTGAGTTGAAGCTATTGTAAGGTATGCCTACATAGTTTGTGTTTCAGTATAGAAATAGTTGAACATCTCTTTCTCTGAGTTGAAGCTATTGTAAGGTATGCCTACATAGTTTGTGTTTCAGTATAGAAATAGTTGAACATCTCTTTCTCTGAGTTGAAGCTATTGTAAGGTATGCCTACATAGTTTGTGTTTCAGTATAGAAATAGTTGAACATCTCTTTCTCTGAGTTGAAGCTATTGTAAGGTATGCCTACATAGTTTGTGTTTCAGTATAGAAATAGTTGAACATCTCTTTCTCTGAGTTGAAGCTATTGTAAGGTATGCCTACATAGTTTGTGTTTCAGTATAGAAATAGTTGAACATCTCTGTCTCTGAGTTGAAGCTATTGTAAGGTATGTTTACATAGTTTGTGTTTCAGTATAGAAATAGTTGAACATCTCTTTCTCTGAGTTGAAGCTATTGTAAGGTATGCCTACATAGTTTGTGTTTCAGTATAGAAATAGTTGAACATCTCTTTCTCTGAGTTGAAGCTATTGTAAGGTATGCCTACATAGTTTGTGTTTCAGTATAGAAATAGTTGAACATCTCTGTCTCTGAGTTGAAGCTATTGTAAGGTATGCCTACATAGTTTGTGTTTCAGTATAGAAATAGTTGAACATCTCTTTCTCTGAGTTGAAGCTATTGTAAGGTATGTTTACATAGTTTGTGTTTCAGTATAGAAATAGTTGAACATCTCTTTCTCTGAGTTGATCATTTTTCATGATTTGTTTACATACCAGAACTCTGAATTCAGGGAATGTTATCTTTTAGTAAACATTGTTAGTGTGTTCTACATGAAAAATCAAAATTTCTAATAAAGAATTTATCATAAAATTTTATGTTACTTTCAAAATGATTTCTTTACATTAAAAATAAAAATGCTTTTATTTTAGATGGTACTTATTTTGTTTGCTTACCCTGTAGAACCTCCTAAGTTACTTTTAGAAGTTTCAAATCATATATTTTTTCTTCTCTAACCCTAACTGTATCTGTTTCATCAATACACAGTGAAATGGAATTTTGAAAATTATAAAATACAATGGGCATGCTTTCATTTTCTGTCAGTATTCAATTTTTCTCACATTTTGAGCTATTGACTGTTTATCTTAACATATATAATTTATTTTTAATTGTATAATGTAGTGTTCATTTAACTGTGTTATACAACATGCCACATGGGAACACATTAATAGATGTCACTAGACCCCCTTGCTGTGTTTCTATACATGATCGTTACCTAAGCTTTATCATATCTTCCTATCCTAGTGTTGAAATGGTATGGCTGCAGACTTTTTATGCTAGAAACTAGGTTTTGATTACCATGGTTAGGTATAGAATGTTGTAAAGCTAGAAACTAGGTTTTGATGACCATGGTTAGGTATAGAATGTTGTAATGCTAGAAACTGGGTTTTGATGACCATGGTTAGGTATAGAATGTTGTAATGCTAGAAACTAGGTTTTGATTACCATGGTTAGGTATAGAATGTTGTTATGCTAGAAACTGGGTTTTGATGACCATGGTTAGGTATAGAATGTTGTAATGCTAGAAACTGGGTTTTGATGACCATGGTTAGGCATAGAATGTTTTAATGCTAGAAACTGGGTTTTGATGACCATGGTTAGGTATAGAATGTTGTAATGCTAGAAACTAGGTTTTGATGACCATGGTTAGGTATAGAATGTTGTAATGCTAGAGACTAGGTTTTGATGACCATGGTTAGGTATAGAATGTTGTAATGCTAGAAACTAGGTTTTGATGACCATGGTTAGGTATAGAATGTTGTAATGCTAGAAACTAGGTTTTGATGACCATGGTTAGGTATAGAATGTTGTAATGCTAGAAACTAGGTTTTGATGACCGTGGTTAGGTATAGAATGGATAGTCCATTGTGTAACTTATGTCCACCCCACCCACAAAACCAGTAAACATATAAAATATAAATAATGCATATTTAAGTAAAATGGAATGTACAAAATCAAACTGTCATTCTAATTAAGCTCTAAATGAGTTTAAAAGATTTTAATGTTCTGAGCGTCATCTGTTCTTATCACTGTATACAATCAAACCTCTAAACTATTGTCTGTTGCTGACAATGTCAAACCAAGCATTGCAAGTTTTAACTTGAAAACAAATTTTTAGTTGTGATGATCGTGTATGACAGATAAGATGACATAGTTTTGAAAACTACCTTGAAAGTTAACAAAACTACCTTGAAAGTTAACGATAGATGAATGGAACTTCTAGTGCAGATTGGGAAAATCTTCTGATGGTTCTGGAACCACAGAAGTCAAGACAATCAAACTGTACATTTTTTCACCTTGGACTTATTTATAGATTGTGTCTACATAAGTGGTGAAGAAGCTATAAAAACTAAACATAAGGAGAATTTGAAACATAGACACATCATGTGACACGGAGAAGTTAAGATTGAAATACTGCTTGATATTTCCTTCTAAAATAAAAGACTTCTATAATAATTATAATTACAAACTACACCCTGAGGCGACATTTTATTGTCATAAGTTCTTTGATTAAATTCTGAATTTAGCTCTCAAATGTTATAAGATATTGTAAGATGTGTATTCCTGTATTTAAAGGGCGAAGGTATGTGACACATTTAAATTATTTGTATAATTCTGAGGTATTATTTGTATAATTCTGAGGTATTATTTGTATATTTTAATATAGTATGATAAATGTTCACACACTTTTAATTTATTTTCATAAAAATACATTGAGAAAAACACATAGAATCCTCTTTACATTGAGAAAAACACATAGAATCCTGTTAAGTGGTTAATTAACATCTTTTTGTTTCCAGTAATTATATTTTGTTGAACAATCATCAGTTTTGTAAAAAGAAATAACAAGTGATGGGTGTACCTCTTAAGTTAAGCAGTTAGATAACTGGACAATATTTTGTGTGTACTCTGAAATAGTTCAAAGAAGGGTTATAACTGAATACACAGGACAGAAGTGAGTATCTGGACATGATTGTTGGTTAAGAAACAAGTATGATTAAGATATTTTCTGAATTTTAGAAAACCCCAAAAAATAGAAGAAGAAGAACCTAACAGTCCGTGTCCATATTGTGGATCAGAAATACCAGAAACAGAGCTTACCTGTCCAGACTGTCGTAACAACATTCCTTTCTGTGTGATTACAGTAAGTTTGTCTTTGTTATACTTCACAAATACCAGAAACAGAGCTTACCTGTCCAGAGTGTCGTAACAACATTCCTTTCTGTGTGATTACAGTAAGTTTGTCTTTGTTATACTTCACAAAAACCAGAAACAGACCTTACTTGTCCAGACTGTCAAAACAACATTCCTTTCTGTGTGATTACAGTAAGTTTGTCTTTGTTATACTTCACAAATACCAGAAACAGACCTTACTTGTCCAGACTGTCAAAACAACATTCCTTTCTGTGTGATTACAGTAAGTTTGTCTTTGTTATACTTCACAAATACCAGAAACAGAGCTTACCTGTCCAGACTGTCGTAACAACATTCCTTTCTGTGTGATTACAGTAAGTTTGTCTTTGTTATACTTCACAAAAACCAGAACCAGACCTTACTTGTTCAGGCTGTCAAAACAACATTCCTTTCTGTGTACCTATTTGCCTTATTATCTACCAGAAATACAAGAACCACACCTTACTTGTTCAGGCTGTCATAACAATATTCTTTTCTGTGTACCTATTTGCCCTTATTATCTACCAGAAATACAAGAACCACACCTTACTTGTCCAGGCTGTCATAACAACATTCCTTTCTGTGTACCTATTTGCCCTTATTATCTACCAGAAATACAAGAACCACACCTTACTTGTTCAGGCTGTCATAACAACATTCTTTTCTGTGTACCTATTTGCCCTTGTAATCTACCAGAAATACAAGAACCACACCTTACTTGTCCAGGCTGTTAAAACAACATTCCTTTCTGTGTACCTATTTGCCCTTATTATCTACCAGAAATACAAGAACCACACCTTACTTGTCCAGGCTGTTAAAACAACATTCCTTTCTGTGTACCTATTTGCCCTTATTATCTACCAGAAATACAAGAACCACACCTTACTTGTTCAGGCTGTCATAACAACATTCTTTTCTGTGTACCTATTTGCCCTTATTATCTACCAGAAATACAAGAACCACACCTTACTTGTTCAGGCTGTCATAACAACATTCTTTTCTGTGTACCTATTTGCCCTTGTAATCTACCAGAAATACAAGAACCACACCTTACTTGTCCAGGCTGTTAAAACAACATTCCTTTCTGTGTACCTATTTGCCCTTATTATCTACCAGAAATACAAGAACCACACCTTACTTGTCCAGGCTGTCATAACAACATTCTTTTCTGTGTACCTATTTGCCCTTATTATCTACCAGAAATACAAGAACCACACTTTACTTGTCCAGGCTGTCGAAACAACATTCCTTTCTGTGTACCTATTTGCCCTTATTATCTACCAGAAATACAAGAACCACACCTTACTTGTCCAGGCTGTCATAACAACATTCCTTTCTGTGTACCTATTTGCCCTTATTATCTACCAGAAATACAAGAACCACACCTTACTTGTCCAGGCTGTCATAACAACATTCTTTTCTGTGTACCTATTTGCCCTTGTTATCTACCAGAAATACAAGAACCACACCTTACTTGTCCAGGCTGTCATAACAACATTCTTTTCTGTGTACCTATTTGCCCTTGTTATCTACCAGAAATACAAGAACCACACCTTACTTGTCCAGGCTGTCATAACAACATTCTTTTCTGTGTACCTATTTGCCCTTATTATCTACCAGAAATACAAGAACCACACCTTACTTGTTCAGGCTGTCATAACAACATTCTTTTCTGTGTACCTATTTGCCCTTATTATCTACCAGAAATACAAGAACCACACTTTACTTGTCCAGGCTGTCATAACAACATTCCTTTCTGTGTACCTATTTGCCCTTGTAATCTACCAGAAATACAAGAACCACACCTTACTTGTCCAGGCTGTTAAAACAACATTCCTTTCTGTGTACCTATTTGCCCTTATTATCTACCAGAAATACAAGAACCACACCTTACTTGTCCAGGCTGTCATAACAACATTCTTTTCTGTGTACCTATTTGCCCTTATTATCTACCAGAAATACAAGAACCACACTTTACTTGTCCAGGCTGTCGAAACAACATTCCTTTCTGTGTACCTATTTGCCCTTATTATCTACCAGAAATACAAGAACCACACCTTACTTGTCCAGGCTGTCATAACAACATTCCTTTCTGTGTACCTATTTGCCCTTATTATCTACCAGAAATACAAGAACCACACCTTACTTGTCCAGGCTGTCATAACAACATTCTTTTCTGTGTACCTATTTGCCCTTGTTATCTACCAGAAATACAAGAACCACACCTTACTTGTCCAGGCTGTCATAACAACATTCTTTTCTGTGTACCTATTTGCCCTTGTTATCTACCAGAAATACAAGAACCACACCTTACTTGTCCAGGCTGTCATAACAACATTCTTTTCTGTGTACCTATTTGCCCTTGTTATCTACCAGAAATACAAGAACCACACCTTACTTGTCCAGGCTGTCATAACAACATTCTTTTCTGTGTACCTATTTGCCCTTGTTATCTACCAGAAATACAAGAACCACACCTTACTTGTCCAGGCTGTCATAACAACATTCTTTTCTGTGTACCTATTTGCCCTTATTATCTACTAGAAATACAAGAACCACACCTTACTTGTCCAGGCTGTCATAACAACATTCTTTTTTAAATGGTTGTTGTAAGTTTGCACTTGTTGTCTTACTGAAATGCCAGTAAACTTTACTTGTATCACTTGCCATAAAATAACACACTTACCATGATTATTTTTACTGTTCTCCACAGGGTAACAGTGTATTTGTATTTTTAATATAAAATATCACACTTCATAGAAATTGTTTGGTAAGTACTGCTCTAAAGGTGAAATTGTTTGGTAAGTTCTGGTCTAAAGGTTCAAAATTCTTTGGTAGTTTCTGCTCTATAGGTTAAATTGTTTGGTAAGTTCTGCTCTAAAGGTACAAAATTGTTTGGTAAGTTCTGCTCTAAAGGTTGAAAATTGTTTGGTAAGTTCTGCTCTAAAGGTTCAAAATTGTTTGGTAAGTTCTGCTCTAAAGGTTCAAAATTGTTTGGTAAGTTCTGCTCTAAAGGTTGAAAATTGTTTGGTAAGTTCTACTCTAAAGGTTAAAAATTGTTTAAGTTCTGCTCTACAGGTTGTAAAGTGTTTGGTAAGTACTGCTCTATCGGTTGTAAAGTGTTTGGTAAGTGCTTTATTAGTGAACTTGGGGTAATTGACAAACTTTAAACTCAATTTTGGCAAATTACACTTGTTTGTAAGAGGTTGTATTTTTAGTTTGTGAGTAGAAATTAAGTTGTTTTATATGAAAATAAAATTCGACGTAAGTCCATTATTGACTTGTGTATAATTGATAATTTAATTATGTAAAACATATCTTATAAACAACAATAACATATCCTAACTTTTAGGAATTATAATTTTGACCCACCCTGTGTAATCAAACATAAGAAGTGTTTCACTTACGATTTGGTTGTTTAATGTAGCATGTTCATACTGAATATTAGTAAGCTATTTGATTTTTACAACATTCTGACTTGTGGGTGTAAAACTAGTATATCAATAGATAAAACTGGAATATCAGTAGATAAAACTGGTATATCAATAGATAAAACTGGAATATCAATAGATAAAACTGGTATATCAATAGATAAAACTGGTATATCAATAGATAAAACTGGAATATCAATAGATAAAACTGGTATATCAATAGATAAAACTGGAATATCAATAGATAAAACTGGTATATCAATAGATAAAACTGGAATATCAATAGATAAAACTGGAATATCAATAGATAAAACTGGTATATCAATAGATAAAACTGGAATATCAATAGATAAAACTGGTATATCAATAGATAAAACTGGTATATCAATAGATAAAACTGGTATATCAATAAATTTTTAAACCTTGCTTTTATTCAGGGTCGACATATTCTGAAAGAGGATTTGACAGCCTGTCCACAGTGTCAGTTTCCTGGATTATACTCAGAATTTGTTAAGTAAGTATGTCTTGTGAAAGTTGGTCAGTACTCATGATTCACATAAATTATTTGATGATGACCAATTGCTGTAAACATTATTTATAAGTCCATCAGTGTTAATTATAACAAAATCAATTCACCAACTCAAACACTGTATTCAGTTAATACCTAAACTAATAAGATAATGTATAGCATATTTAACTTGTATTTTTATAAAAATAAATTTATTTACAAGCATTCACTATTTTTTGTGGAGGTTGTAGAACAGTTAGAAATAATATTCTTTATATGTCGGCCAAGTTCCACCAAATTCTGATCATTTCTGACTGAGGTACAGAGCAAAAATAGTGTGAAGAACTGGTTCCCATGTTAACTAAGTGATTCTGGTCTTTTTCTGTACCTTTCTGTGATTGACCCTCTAAAATTAATTACTTCTAAGTTAAGTTATAGTCTACGTTTATACCAGCTTTAATTCAATTTCCCTCAGCCAATTTGGAAAATACTACAAACAACACAACACACAGGTGAAAACCTAATTTTCATCCAATTAGCAGAAGTAAGTTGAGAACAAAGCAATTAACACAGCATTACATCCACCACTATACTGGTACAGATATGTAGATGACACGGTTGCGGGATTCACATCTACAGAACACACACTTAATTTTTTCAATCACATTAACTCTATACATCCCAACATTAACTTCACATGTGAACAGGATAATAGCAATCAAATATCATTTCTTAACCTCAAAATTACAAGAACCGACATACAATTCAATAGAGAAATCCACCGAAAAATCACCCGTACTGGACTATACATTCCTTGGGACTCAGCACATGAAACAAAACAAAAACTCAGCATACTAAGAAACCAAATAAACACAGCCATAAAACTATGCTCACCAGATAAAATTAACGATGAATTAGACAAAATAAAACAATACTTCATCAACATCAATAAGTTTCCTCCACAAACCGTAGAAAACATTATACGCACACACCTAAACATAAAGCAAAATCAACCAACAAAAGTAAATATATCTCACAAATAAAAAAAATCACAAAACCATATACTGCTGTATACCATATATTCCTGACATCAGCAGACAAATAACCAACATTTGGCAAAAACTAGTAAAAAAATATGACATTCCAGTTCATACCAAATTTATTCAAAAACCAGGCACAAAACTGAGGTATATACTATGTAAAAACTACACTGACAAACACCACACCAACATTATTTATAAAATACAATGTGATAACTGCCACGACTTCTATATTGGAGAAACAAGTAGAAAAATGGAAACATGATTCAAAGAACATAAAAAGTCACCTTCACACGTTTTTGAACACTGCAAGTCAAATAAACACAACGCAACAATAGAAAACATTCAAATACTAAATATAGAAACAAACGCAAAATTAAAGAAGCCTTACTTATACAACAACTTAAACCCAAAATAAACCAATATAAAGGAACGCCTTTATACCTATATTAATATAATAAGACAAAATTATATATTCAAACATCTAACACCGCCCTTTACGTTCCGACACTCAGTTGCACAACCCCTTTCAAACATGTGGTCAGCTTCCGGTCAGTTACCTCTTTCTTTGTGAACCTGACAATGACCAAAGAAGGTCGAAACGTTGTTCGCTCTTCTATGTAAAATATTTTCTCAACAAAAACAAGCCGTTTTTACATATATATTTCTCTACAAGTGGGTTTTCTCGACATCACTGTATATAAATATATTATATGAACTAGGTGGGTAACAGCAGTCAAGAGAAGGTTGTGTGTGAAAATATTATATGAAATAGGAGGGTATCAGCAGTCACAGGAGAGTTGTGTGTAAATATATTATATACATTAGGAGGCTATTAACAGTCTCAGAAGTGTGAAAACAATGATCATACAGATTTTTATAGTGGTATTTTGTTATTAAATGATATTGACTTAAGTTTGGTGCATTATTAGGTAAGTAATGAATTAAGAAACATATCCTAGTATAATTTACTCCACCAGACTATTAGATACTGAAGAATGTTGTCCCATGTGCAAAGACAAAGTGAAGAGTGAAAACTTGACAAAGATTGAAGACATTGGACGTTTCCTGCACACCGGAGAAGATTAACGTGATTCACACCGTCAGAGTTTGTTTTTTATTGTCCCTTTTGAACACATTCTTGAGAAAATCTGTTGTACAATATAACTGTTGTCGTCCTCAGCATATCATTTTAACTCCACGACTTGGTGTGATGAAGCAGTGTTGTGGGGTGTTATTAAAATATACAATTTTGTGTTTTATTTATGATGTTATTTTAAAAAGATGTGCGTGTTCTGTAAGTTTCTAATCCACGTGAATTTTATTACTATATTACAAGTGAACTGTTTTCTTCATTTCATCACAATAATCTATCAATCTTTTAATACACATCAATATGTGTGCATATAATAACATACTGTGGTTGTGAACAGTGTTCATATGAAATGTGTTTACTGAGGTTATTCATCAAACAATTTTTGTTGTTTTATTTCAGTTTATTATTACATAATCTGAAGATAAAAGTCCTATGTAAACTGATACTTTATATAGGAAGTTAATCCAAGTTTTGTTTCCTTGTATGTGTACTGTAGTAGCTGTTATTATGTACAAAGCAGAACAGTGTGTGAGGGCAGTGGTTTCTGTTGCCACACTAACTCATACAGTAGTAATTAATGTTTTAATAATTTTAAAGCTACAGTGTAAAAAAAACATTCATCAGTAGCTAGCTGTGCTTTTAAAACATATTCATTTAACTGTCTTGCTTGTCAGCTGAAATGTCCCCGTTGACCAAGGTTGGAAACTACTGTTCAGTACATGCTATTGTCTTGGTGATAAGACTTTCTTAAATTTGGCATTATGTTAAGAACATAAAAACAAAACTAATAATGATGTTTTAAAGTCTCAAAATATGAAGAAATTTGTAACTCACTGAAAAGAAAACAATAATTATATGGTCATTGTTTTGGCCATGTGACACTAATTATAAGTGTCATTGTTTTGGCCATGTGACACTGATTATAAGTATCATTGTTTTGGCCACTTGACACTAATTATAAGTGTCATTGTTTTGGCCATGTGACACTAATTATAAGTATCATTGTTTTGGCCACTTGACACTAATTATAAGTGTCATTGTTTTGGCCACTTGACACTAATTATAAGTATCATTGTTTTGGCCATGTGACACTAATTATAAGTGTCATTGTTTTGGCCACTTGACACTAATTATAAGTATCATTGTTTTGGCCATGTGACACTAATTATAAGTGTCATTGTTTTGGCCACTTGACACTAATTATAAGTATCATTGTTTTGGCCACGTGACACTAATTACAAGTAGTAATTTACCTTTTAAATATGTAGCAAACGCCTAATGTTAACACTAGATTTTTGAATATTCTAGTTATGGGTTTACAGTCCTTACTTTAGATGAAACTTGTTTATTTTTATTGTCCTTCTTCACGAAGGTCACTCAGGCAACGTTTGTGACATAATTCACTTTCATACTTCTTATTGCTTCTGTATTTTTTCACATGAGAAACGTGATGTCTTCAGACATGGTTGTATATTCTTACCAAAAGACACGCTTCAAACTGAGGTATTAGTTCAATTGAATCATAAAGACTGAAGTCCGATTGTTAATCTAGATTAAAAGACTGAAAGTCATACAATGATATAAACAGTTGTAGTTTACATTCACCATAAATGTCTAGTCTTTAGTCTAACCTATATTTATTTGTTTTTCCAATTACATTTCTAAATAATTTCGTTTATATACACCAGAAGTTCTGTTTGTGCACAATTTACATTCTACTGATGAAAATATGAAATAATAAAAATATATTTTAATATCGAGGAATTTTCTTTACTCTGGATGTATATATACATTTACTAGTGGTAAATGAGTCCACTATTCAGTTCCCAATCTTTAAATTTAACACAATTATTTTCATGTTTTATTATAATTATATAATATATATAAAAATATATATTATATATAGAGAGATATAAAAAGCTGTGATCTATTGTAATAATCTATGCACTTTCCAAAACGTAACTGACAATGTAATGAATGTAATGGCATCCTAAACCTAGCAGGTTGATGGTATAAAAAACTTTCATTTTTAACATGAAAACACTTTTCTAATTTAAACTGTGTTTGTATGGGTTACAGGAATGTTATAGTGAAAGTAAAATTCTGTAGTCAGTATTTCATTAATATACTGAAAACAAATCTTTGTTGTGGTGGGTTTTCAATGCAGAATTTTTGCTGATAAAATTTAACATTGAGTATAGTTTTTGTTTTTGTCCTGAATTGATTGAAGAACAAAACATTTCACTGTTTTCAAGTGGTCGATACGAGATGATTTATTTGTCAGTAATGTACATATAATAAAATACATTTCACTGTTTTCAAGTGGTCGTCTGAGATGATTTATTTTTCAGTAATGTAGATATAATAAAATACATTTCACTGTTTTCAAGTGGTCGATATGAGATGATTTATTTGGCAGTAATGTAATGATAATAAAATACAATTTAAATCTTGGAGAATTAATATTCTTTTAATTTTCTGAAATCCACACTGATGTTAAGTGTCATGGTGTACGCACCTCATTAGTTATGTGAATCTGAAATCCACACTGATGTTAAGTGTCATGGTGTACGCACACTCATTAGTTATGTGAATCTGAAATCCACACTGATGTTAAGTGTCATGGTGTACGTACCTCATTCGTTATGTGAATCTGAAATCCACACTGATGTTAAGTGTCATGGTGTACGCACCTCATTAGTTATGTGAATCTGAAATCCACACTGATGTTAAGTGTCATGGTGTACGCACCTCATTAGTTATGTGAATCTGAAATCCACACTGATGTTAAGTGTCATGGTATACGCACCTCATTAGTTATGTGAATCTGAAATCCACACTGATGTTAAGTGTCATGGTGTATGCGCACCTCATTAGTTATGTGAATCTGAAATCCACACTGATGTTAAGTGTCATGGTGTACGCACCTCATTAGTTATGTGAATCTGAAATCCACACTGATGTTAAGTGTCATGGTGTACGCACCTCATTAGTTATGTGAATCTGAAATCCACACTGATGTTAAGTGTCATGGTGTACGCATGGTGTACTCATTAGTTATGTGAATCTGAAATCCACACTGATGTTAAGTGTCATGGTGTACGCACCTCGTTAGTTATGTGAATCTGAAATCCACACTGATGTTAAGTGTCATGGTGTACGTACCTCATTAGTTATGTGAATCTGAAATCCACACTGATGTTAAGTGTCATGGTGTACGTACCTCATTAGTTATGTGAATCTGAAATCCACACTGATGTTAAGTGTCATGGTGTACGTACCTCATTAGTTATGTAAAGTAGTAGTAATAGCTGATGCTTCATTGTTTTTTGTGAAGAGCACAAATTCCATTCATTATCTACTGATCTTCAATAAATTTGTTTGAAGAGCATACTTATAGTAAATTAATGTCATGATTGGTTTTATACACACAGAAGAATTTAAATATATACTGACAGACATATAATTTATAAGTGGAGGACTCCAGGAATGTTGTTGATTGTGTTATCCAATGAGGTTTAGTGGGCCTACCCTGTGAAAATATCGGAGGCCATTTGAATATTTTATTAATACGTATCGTATATGTACTATGTAAATCGGAAAGGTGTAGACAATAAAAAATTAAACATTCAAATTAAAGTTTCAAAAAACAGTTTTAAACATAAATGTACCCTTTGCATGTTTATGGAGTTTGACCTTAGAAGATCTAAATCAGACAATAGCAAGTGTTATTATTATTTAAAGGAAAAATAAAATCGATACCACGTTGATAGATGTACAGGTACACATTATCTGATAATTTCTTGGAGTCTTACCAGCTTCTCGACGACAGATGTATGGCAGTCTTTCTGTCACATACACCGGTTAAGGTTAAAGATATACTAAGTACAGATGACACAGGATTCCCCGTAGCGCCAAACATGCTCGCCCCTTTCAGCCGTGGGGGCGTTATAATGACCGCAATCCTACTATTCGTTGGAAAAAGATTAGTCCAAGAGTTAGCGGTGGGTGGTGATGACTAGCTGCCTTCTCTCTAGTCTTACACTCCTAATTAGGGTCAGCTAGCACAGATAGCCCTCGAGTAGCTTTGCGCGAAATTCAAAACAAACAAACAGACACAGGATATTTAGCCACCAATTCTTTTTTCCTTAGTTTAGACCTGTATATGTATTAAGGCAAATATGCACAACTTAAAGGCTTTGGTTATGTAATAGATTCCCATAAATTAACAACTATTTAGTGTTCCTTTACTAAATTTGACTGAGCATAGTTTAGTGGTTAGCGTTTTCCAGTTATGAAGGTAAAGTTTTCGCAGATCGTGGATCAAGAACACTAAAGTATGTTTCGAACTTTGGGCCCATGGTGACGGTCGAATCCCGTTATTCAGTTGTATAAGTGTTGACTGTTGTTTACTGCCTTCTGTCCTTGAAAATTAGGGATATCTCTGAATGAAATTTCTGATCAAAGTAATTAAACCAAACGTGGTAAATGAGTCGACTATTCAGTTCCCAATCTTTAAATTTAACACAATTATTTTCATGTTTTATTATAATTATTTCTCCTGGCGCTGACTAATTTACTATTGGTTACGTTTTCAAGTCTTGTCATAGCACCTAAAAGTTTCTAATTCACCTACTTTCGAGTCCATACGTTACATATCACTATCTTGTTGAAGCGAATAATGTCTTAAGATTTTAATGAACCTGGACATTTGAATAGTTCAACTGAATAACAGTGAAATAACATTTAAACAAACCTTTGACAAAAAATAATACCATTAAATGTCTACGTTATAAAAACTAGATAATGACATTCTCAACAGACTAAAAGTTGTATGAGGTTTTAGTTATCTCGACTGTATTTGTGTGAAGGTGATAACGGTTAGTTCTCTTGGCTACCCTAGGCCTCAGTAAAGAGATTGAAATGCTGTACACTCCAAGAAATTATTATCAAAGAACAAACCAAACAGTAAAATATAGTGCAATTTATTCTGATTTAATGTGGCATCTAGCGACTGAATCAGTAATTAAAAATATATTTAGGTTAGTCGATTTTTGTGATATATACCTACTTGTTTAACATTTCGCAAATATATATACTCTTCAAAAAAGAAACGCAAAAGGCAAAATATGAAACAAATTGTTAACAAGTTTATTCCGGGTAGTTCTGTATGACATGTGTGAAACTTTGCACATTCACTGCTGAACATTCAAAGTCTGCAAAGGTGAAGTGCACGCTCACTAGTTGAAGTTTACCGTCAATAACGAATGTGCCCCCGTGAGCATCAATAACTGCTTGGTATCTCCTGCCCATGGAAGCGATGAGATGACGAATCACATCCTGTGGAATGGCTGTCCACTCAGCCTACAAAGTTGCTGCAAGCTGAGGTAGAGTCTGCGGTTGAGGTTGTTGCCATCGCAGACGTTGGTCCAACTCGTCCCAAAGATGTTCGATGGGGTTTAAATTTGGTGATCTGGAGGGCCAGGGAAGAACATTGATGTTGTGGTGTCTCAAGAAGACAGTGATGAGTCGGGCTGTGTGAGGACAAGCGTTGTCATGTTGAAAAACGTCGTTGACGTTCACCATGATGGGTTGCACATGGGGCCTACGAATCTCGTAGACGGTTGCGTACGGTCTGATCGGAAATCCTACGCAGCCCTGGTATGGTTGAGGCAGTAGACGTCGCAGTGGTGGTCCTATCCCGAAGGTGACGTAACCGGATGTTGCGATCTTGTGCGGGCGTGGTCACACGAGGTCTGCCAGATCGTGGATGGTCACGAGTTGATCCATGTTGTTGGTGACGATTCCATAGCCTTGTGATGGTGCTTGGGTGGACATTCACAGCTCTGGCAACATCTGATCGAGATTCGCCTGCTTCCAAGCGACCAATGGCGTTCTTGCGTTGTGCTTCAGTCAGTCTTGGCGTAACTGTATTGCGTGTCGGTGGCTTAACACTGAGCTATGAAAACCGAGAACCCGTCACTTTTATGGGGATTTTGCACTTGCAGAACATGCAGATCTCTCAAACAAATTTATTGGACACGCATGCGTTTTGGCGAAAAATCCGATGTTTTCCTCCGTATTCAAAGTGCACAACTTTTATTGCCATTTTGGTCTGACAATCAGTGTCTTAACACGTGTAACATCACATACTCTGAGCTTGTAACGTTATTACATATATTTCTCTTTAAAATAACAAAAATATCCCTTTTGCGTTTCTTGTTTTCAAGAGTATATTTGGGAGTTTGAATGATTAACTTAGACTTAGCATGAACAGAAAATGGTTGATATATTATATTCTTCGTTAGCCGTTTAAGCCAAATAGGTGTACACACGTATAATATAAATTTAAAAGATATAATTTAACCCATAGCCGAAAACACGTTTTGTAAAAACTCGATTGCATAAACATTTAGTATTCAAGCCAACCACTGGATAACGCTTGACAACGTGTTTTTTACTATAGTTAGAAAGCCAACAATAAACAGGCAAACCTCGAGCTCGGCTATTACATAAATTAAACAGTTATGTCAAAGGAGCCAAACTTGTATATCTGCGCTAATGTTTCTGTATTTACAGAGCTATGTAAATATTCTGTGTCTCCCAGCTAAGAAATGAACAGACTGTGTATATGTTTGACCATTATAGCTTAGCTAACTCTTTAGGTGCCAAATTCGACTATACTGCTTTGTGCCATTTGCGTCTATAGTCGAATTTTTATAGTGTCTTCTTTATTCACCAGATGGCAAATGCAAAGCTCCCACTTAATTATTTGTACAAGTTTATATATTCATTACGTGGATTAGTACTGTTTCCGGGACGAGAAAAAAAAATGGAAGAATTTTGTCAACAAAATTTCCAGAATGGCTTTGAACAGGAGTTCATCATTTACTGCAGCTCAAGTTTAGGAAAGATTCAGTTTGAACAGGAGTTCATCATTTACTGCAGCTCAAGTTTAGGAAAGATTCACTTTGAGCAGGAGTTTATTATTCACTGCAACTCAAGTTTAGGAAATATTCACTTTGAACAGGAGTTTATCATTCACTGCAGCTCAAGTTTAGGAAAGATTCACTTTGAGCAGGAGTTCATCATTCACTGCAACTCAGGTTTAGGAAAGATTCACTTTGAGCAGGAGTTCATCATTCACTGCAGCTCAAGTTTAGGAAAGATTCACTTTGAGCAGGAGTTCATCATTCACTGCAACTCAGGTTTAGGAAAGATTCACTTTGAGCAGGAGTTCATCATTCACTGCAGCTCAAGTTTAGAAAAAATTCACTTTGAGCAGGAGTTCATCATTCACTGCAGCTCAAGTTTAGGAAGAGAGCAGGAGTTCACATTCACTGCAGGTTTAGGAAAGATTCACTTTGAGCAGGAGTTCACATTCACTGCAGCTCAAGTTTAGAAAGATTCACTTTGAGCAGGAGTTTATCATTTGCAACTCAGGTTTAGGAAAGATTCACTTTGAGCAGGAGTTCATCATTCACTGCAGCTCAAGTTTAGAAAGATTCACTTTGAGCAGGAGTTCACTTTGCAGCTCAAGTTTAGGAAAGATTCACTTTGAGCAGGAGTTCATCATTCACTGCAGCTCAAGTTTAGAAAAGATTCACTTTGAGCAGGAGTTCATCATTCACTGCAGCTCAAGTTTAGGAAAGATTCACTTTGAGCAGGAGTTCATTCACTGCAGCTCAAGTTTAGGAAAGAATCACTTTGAGCAGGAGTTCATCATTCACTGCAGCTCAAGTTTAGGAAAGATTCACTATGATCATGAGTTTATCATTCACTGCAGCTCAAGTTTAGGAAAGATTCACTTTGAGCATGAGTTTATCATTCACTGCAGCTCAAGTTTAGGAAAGATTCACTTTGAACAGGAGTTCATCCTTAACTGCAGCTCAAGTTTAGGAAAGATTCACTTTGAGCAGGAGTTTATCATTCACTGCAACTCAGGTTTAGGAAAGATTCACTATGAGCAGGAGTTTATCATTCACTGCAGCTCAAGTTTAGGAAAGATTCACTTTGAGCAGGAGTTTATCATTCACTGCAACTCAAGTTTAGGAAAGATTCACTTTGAGCAGGAGTTCATCATTCACTGCAACTCAAGTTTAGGAAAATTCACTTTGAGCAGAAGTTCATCATTCACTGCAGCTCAAGTTTAGGAAAGATTCACTTTGAGCAGGAGTTTATCATTCACTGCAGCTCAAGTTTAGGAAAGATTCACTTTGAGCAGGAGTTAATCATTCACTGCAGCTCAAGTTTAGGAAAGAGTCACTTTGAGCAGGAGTTCATCATTCACTGCAGCTCAAGTTTAGGAAAGATTCACTTTGAGCAGGAGTTCATCATTCATTGCAACTCAAGTTCAGGAAAGATTCACTTTGAGCAGGAGTTTATCATTCACTGCAGCTCAAGTTTAGGAAAGATTCACTTTGAGCAGGAGTTAATCATTCACTGCAGCTCAAGTTTAGGAAAGAATCACTTTGAGCAGGAGTTCATCATTCACTGCAGCTCAAGTTTAGGAAAGATTCACTATGATCATGAGTTTATCATTCACTGCAGCTCAAGTTTAGGAAAGATTCACTTTGAGCAGGAGTTCATCATTCACTGCAGCTCAAGTTTAGGAAAGATTCACTTTGAGCAGGAGTTGATCATTCACTGCAGCTCAAGTTTAGGAAAGATTCACTTTGAGCAGGAGTTCATCATTCACTGCAGCTCAAGTTTAGGAAAGATTCAGTTTGAGCAGGAGTTAATCATTCACTGCAACTCAAGTTTAGGAAAGATTCACTTTGAGCAGGAGTTAATCATTCACTGCAGCTCAAGTTTAGGAAAGAGTCACTTTGAGCAGGAGTTCATCATTCACTGCAGCTCAAGTTTAGGAAAGATTCACTTTGAGCAGGAGTTCATCATTCATTGCAACTCAAGTTCAGGAAAGATTCACTTTGAGCAGGAGTTTATCATTCACTGCAGCTCAAGTTTAGGAAAGATTCACTTTGAGCAGGGTTAGGAAAGATTCACTATGATCATTCACTGCAGCTCAAGTTTAGGAAAGAATCACTTTGAGCAGGAGTTCATCATTCACTGCAGCTCAAGTTTAGGAAAGATTCACTATGATCATGAGTTTATCATTCACTGCAGCTCAAGTTTAGGAAAGATTCACTTTGAGCAGGAGTTCATCATTCACTGCAGCTCAAGTTTAGGAAAGATTCACTTTGAGCAGGAGTTGATCATTCACTGCAGCTCAAGTTTAGGAAAGATTCACTTTGAGCAGGAGTTCATCATTCACTGCAGCTCAAGTTTAGGAAAGATTCAGTTTGAGCAGGAGTTAATCATTCACTGCAGCTCAAGTTTAGGAAAGAGTCACTTTGAGCAGGAGTTCATCATTCACTGCAGCTCAAGTTTAGGAAAGATGCAAACTCGTGGAGTGACTGTTCACAGAGGATAATCCTGAGGAAAAGAAAACTGTGGATCTAAACTTACTTCAGTAGGATCGTCTGTGATTCCGTGTGCAAAAATATGCGCACTAAACATTATATTTCTCATTAAAATAAGAAGGTTTGTTTATTTATTGATAGTTGTCTGCCAAATACACAACAGGCCCTCTTTCTTTACTGAATGTGTTGTTGTTAGTGCAGTACCTATTTGTTATTATTGGAAAATGAGTTTTACCTGAAAATACCACATCATAAATATTTTGTCTTATTTTAAGTTTATGAAAATATTTTTTACAAGGTTGATTTTAATACAAAGTAAAATTCCACTGCTTGTCTCTTTCTTCTAATTTCTATCAGGATGTATAAATTTCATTTTTTGCTCAATTAGGCTTAATTATAAAGCGGATGAACTGGAGTTTTCCAAATAAACGGCATCTTATGGGCAAATGGGGTAGAGTAACAAAACAGGAATCCCTAATATGCAAGTTTAGCCGTTTCTAATGTTACTTTGTATTTTGACGAGAAATAAAATATGGTCAGATAAAGTAGTCAAGAGCTTTACCCAGTTCTTGATACACTAAATGGCCAAAAGTATGTGGACACCCTTTCTAATTAGTGGATTCGGCTATTTCAGCCATTCCCATTGTTAAGAAATACATAATCTCAAGCATACAACCATGAAATCTCTATAGACAAACACTGGCAGTAGAATTCATCATACTGGCACTGTCGTAGGACGCCACCTTCCCAAAATCAGTTCAAATTTCTGTCCTGCTAGAGCTGCCCCGGTCAACTGTAAGTGCTGTTATTGTAAAGTGGAAACGTTTAGGAGCAACAGCAGCTCAGCCACGAAGCGGTAGGCCACACAAACTCACAGAACGGAACCGCCGAGTGCAGAAGCGCGTAGAGCGTAATAATCGTCTGTTTACAGTTGCAGTACTCACTACCGAGTTCCAAACATCCTCTGAGAGCAACGTCAGCACAAGAACTGTTCGTCAGGAGCTTCATGAAATGGGTTTCACATGGTCGAACAGCCACACACAAGATCATCAAATGTTGGCTGGAGTGGTGTAAAGCACACCGCCATTGGACTCTGGAGCAGTGGAAACGCGTTATCTGGAATGATGAATCACGCTTCGTTATCTGTTATTCTGATGGAAAATTCTGGGTTTGGCGGATGCTAGCAGAACGCTGACTGTCTCAATGCATAGTGCCAACTGTAAAGTTTTGTGGAGGAGGAATAATGGTCTGGGGCTGTGTTCATTGTTTGGGCTAGACTCTTTAGTTTCGGGGAAGGGAAATCTTAATTCTACAGCATGCAATGACATTCCAGGGAATTGTGTTTTTCTAGCTTGTGGCAACAGTTTGGGAAATGCCCTTTTTTGTTTCAGCATGACAATGCCCTTGTGCACAAAGCAAAGTCCGTAAAGACATGGATTGCCGAGACTGGTGTGGAAGAACGTGACTGGCCTGCACAGAGCCCTAATCTCAACTTCATCAAACACCTTTGAGATGAACTGGAACGCCGACTGCGAGGCAGGTCTTCTCGCCCGACATCTGTGCACGATGTCGCTGACATTCTTGTGGCTGAATAGTAGCGAATCCCCGAAACCATGTCCCAACATCTAGTGAAAAGTCTTCCCAGAAGGCTGTTATAGCAGCAAAGGGGAACCAACTCCATATTAATGCCCATGGTTTTGGAATGAGGTGTCCAAGAAACACATATGGGTGTGATGGTCAGGTGTCCACATACTTTTGGCCATGTAGCGTATTTATTATTATAATGTGACCTCAACTGAAATCGATTAACAATAACACATCCTAACCACAAGACCACCCCTAATCACGCTGCCAAACTTTAAATAGTAAGACTAATGTGTAATGTGTTTGCATATTTAAAACTGTTAGTTGAAATTCAATGCATAAGAAACTTAAAGCACCTCGTGACATATTTTGTAATTTGTTATAAATAGTTGGATTAAAGAGGAAACAATTTGAGGTCGTTTTTTGATATAACCTTCAGAAAACAGTTCAAAAGCCTAATTTGTTGTATCATTGCCAGCGAGGCTCTCCCATCAATACCAGAGTTCATCGTGCTGTCTCAGGTACAAAAATATGAAATGTTGTTTTACACTATTCTTATTGGAAACTGTATCGCCACTCTGATTATGCTACCAAATAACATTAGTTATAAGAATAGCAGTTATGCTTTGCGAAATGAGGCATTCTACTCACCCCCAGAAACAATGTATAAATAGATCTTAAGCGTACTTTTGCAGAATAAATTAGTCTTTATGTGGCATGCCCCACGCTAGTACAGCGGTATGTCTCCGGATTTACAACGCTACAATCAGGGGTTCGATTCCCCTCGGTGGGCTGAGCAGATAGCCTTTGTGGATTTGCTAAAAGAAATACACACACGTATGTGGCATATGAAAAGGAGCATTCCACTTAAATAAAGGATAAAAAAAAAACGTTTATAATGTGATTAGTATTGTATTGCAGTTCCAAATTATAGTGATTTTAAACACTGGAGAAACATTTCCATCAGTGGATATCTATTAAACAGTTTTTTACAATAAACTAAACCTGTGTTTTTACTTGACTCATTTAATAACCTTAAGAAAATGTAGATAAAACTATGATACACATTAATTTGATTTTGCTGTCGAAATAAAACAAAGACCAATAAATTCAATAAATAAGATCAAACTTTTAAAATAAATGCAAAAAAACAACAAAAAACAAATTATTCACGGAAAAAACGGACAAACGAAAATGTATGTTGATTTAGAACGCTAGTATATTTAATCTAATTAACTTAAAATAATAACATTCAGCTAACAGTATTTCATAAATAGAAGAATTCTGAATATAATATATAATTGAAATAAAAATATCTTTGTGTGAAATGGTAGTTTTAATACTAAGGAAGATAACTTATAAATAATATAAGCTTGAAAATTATACAAAGAGTAAACTTTGTTAAAAAGTAGTCGTGTATTATGCAGGTATTATCCACCTTTTTAGATCACTGTATGGTCTGGTTTGTTTTGAATTAGCGCAAAGCTACCCGAGAGCTATCTGCGCTAGCCTTCCCTAATTTTACAGTGTGAGACTAGAGGGAAGGCAGCTAGTCATTACCACCCACTGCCACTCTTTGGTTAGTCTTTTATCGTCAAATAGCGTGATTGACCGTCACATTTAAACACCCCCACGGCTGAAAGAGCGAATATGTTTGGTATGACGGGGATTCGAACCCTCTAATCTCGGATTACGAGTCGAGTGTTTAGATTAATGTAAAAATAATAAATTTTAAGTCAGCTTAATTCTATGCAATTTGTGTTTTTTTAATGAACGCTGATCCAGAACAACATTGAGTTGTTTGTGTTCCTTTGTTATTCTTTTGTAGATAATACCTGTTCCGAACTTGGGAATACAAACACAACATAACCATAGAAAACACTCAAATACTAAATAAAGAAACAAACAAAACCCAAAATTAAAGAACCCTTACTTATACAACAACTTAAGCCCAAAATAAAGCAATACAAAGGAACACCTTTGTACATGTATTAAAAAATAATATAATAAAATAAATAATATAAAATTATATATTCAAACATCTAACACCGTTTTTTACATTCCGACAGTCAGTTACACAACCACTTTTAAACATGTGGTCAGCTTCCGGTCAGTTGCCTCTTTCTTTCGTTGTTAACCTGCCCTACGCTGGTACAGCGGTAAGTCTCCGGATTTACAACGCTAAAATCAGGGTTCGATTCCCCTCGGTGGGCTCGGCAGATAGCCTAATGTGGCTTTACTATAAGAAAACAAACAACCTGACGATGACCGAAGAAGGTCGAAACGTTGTTTGCTCCTCCACGAAAAAAATTTTCTCAACCTAAACGAGCCGTTTTTAAATAAATATTTTTCTCTACAAGTGGGTTTTCTCGACATCACTGAGTTGTTTTTGTTCCTTTGTTATTATTTTGTAGATAATACCTGGTCTGAAAATGGGAATGTATTGCTGCAATTTAACATATTCTACAAGTAAGTTAACGAAATTAAGGTCCCTCACTAGCCAAGTAAATCATATCCAGTAGTTAAAACTTTAATTATGTTGTATGAGAATGATCAGTGGCGTGGTTAACACTAATTACCACGTGTAAATCCAATGTTACTATTAAGCAAAAAGTGTTGGATTGACACATTACTTTTTAACGTGGCGTGGTCAGCAGAAAATTGTATTTCGAGACAACAAATGTTTATTTATTCACAGATTCGGTAGGAAGTAACAGTGTGTCTGTAAACATATACAGTGTGTGTGTGTTTGACTATTTTACGTTTCAAATCACGTGTTCAATCTCTTTGTTTTCTTAGCTTAAAACTCAGTCATAAGCTACATTGTTATTTATTTCACAGCTTTCCTAATCGATCTTTCCATTATAAAGTTCACTTATTTAATACTCTGACAAAAAAATCGGTGTCACCTAAAAATACCATAGTATTGATAGGAAATATAAGTTTTATATTATGGCCACAAGATTTTTGTAGAATTTTCTGTTTTTGATAATAATTATGATAAGTATGTTGGTTCTTTGTTAATCTTTTGAGTTGAAAGAGTTTAAAGAAATGCCGTTACTGAAGAGCTGACATATCCTTTAAGTAGATGTTCTTTCACTCAAGTGGGAGATTTTGCCACCAGAGGAACAGTCATATCTGAGGAAATAAGTAACTTTAATTGGTGCTGCAAAGGTTCCTGACACTGATCATCCTAAAACAGCAATGACTGTATGATGTCTGGCGCACTTAAAACAGTAGATTAAAGCCCTATCTCTGACCAACAGCACTAATAACTAGCTGATAAAGCCTGAAAAAGCCACATTTAGATGATTTTCACTGGTTGAAGCTGTCAGGTAAGACAGTGTTAAAACCGTGTACCATTGTTTAGTAGTGAGTATCCTACAATGATGATCATAGCAACTAATGAAAGCTGAATTTGTGCAATACATTTACACAAGTAACTTATTACCCTACTTCAGGTGCTGATTAGCCTTCGAAGTGCTGGATTCCCTGAGAATATTTGTTATCCTACACTTATGACATTAGTAGTACCTCAGCCAAGCATTGACTGAGAACTTACAAAGGAAAAGTTGTGAAGTGCACCAATGATGGGAGTTCTTCAAACAATGACACATAGCTCTTTAGGTTTTAGTATATGGTCTTCCTTAAAGTTATAGAATGATGGGAGTTCTTCATACAATGACACATAGATCTTCAGGTTTTAGTATACGGTCTTCCTTAAAGTTATAGAATGGACGGGCCTCCAGCCACCTGACTTCCTGTCGTTATAGAATGGACGGACCTCCAGCCACCTGACTTCCTGTCGTTCGTGGAATAAGAAGTGTTATTCCTCCATTTTTACATAAGTCAAAATCTGGATGCACACCGAAGAATCATGGTATCAGCTAGTGGTGCTTTTGCTAGTGTTGGGACAATGGTTAATGTCACCTGGTAGGTTGCTTCTGTAGTTGTGATAAAAAGAGCTGGGTCTCTTGAATGATCTTTTGTTTAATTGTAAAGCTATGTGCTGGGATAAGTAATGTAGTGGTCCTACTGCAGGTGGATTCATATACCATGATGGTTGTTCTTTTACACAACATCTGGCATGTATTTTCCCGACGATTCATTACGTCTTACTTACACCTAAATTTCATCATATCGGAACTGACCAGATGAATGGCACACTGGATGTTGTGAGTTCAGTTGTAAGAACTACTGATGTTGAGATGGCAGATAGCACTTGGTGATGTTTTCAAGGTTGAAGGACTAATCCAATAGTTGGAACATTCAAAGCCTGCATGTTTTCATCCATAATTCTAACAACATGAAAGTAAGACCCAACTGTAGTAGTTAATGCTAGAAACACCCACAAAATTAAACAGAAATTACTCGCCATATCCTCTCTTATTGTTTATAAGTGATTTGAGTATATTTTCTGCAACAATGAGAATACTAACACGTCGCAAAAAACATAACCAGAATGTTGAAGAGCTTGATCTTAAATAGGAAAAGTGTGGACTGAAGACGCAGGTTTAGTTTGAAAGAACACTTACTGGTCACAAAACTTTGGTCAAGTTTCAGATCTAAAGGCTCGTGTGACTGTAGAATACGATCCTTACTACACATTCAGTGCAGGTATCCTTGTGTTCTGAGCTGTATCTAAACCGATCATTACATCCTATTACCTTTACTATTCTAATTGTTTTATAAAACGTGAACCTGGGCCCAGTAAGAAAGAAACTGACCTACTTAGATTAAACACACATGAATAGTTACCTACTTCTTTTACACAAGTTTCTTTCAAGCTCAGTACAGAGGAGAATAACCACATCTCTCGTGAAAGTATTACATCTTACTTCCAGTACTATATCTTCATGTACTCTAATTGACTCTTAATGAAAAACGCTAAAAATAAGTTCGAAAACTATGTGCTTTGGAAGTACTTCCATCTGTCAAATCAAAAGTGTTTCACATAATCAAACAAAACATTGAGCATACAAAGCTATGTTTGCTATGTTTAGTGAAACTGTTTCCGATTTACTTTTTCACAGGTATTCTGATTCAATAACGTACATTGCAGTTGGACCTTATTATGATGTTAGCAGCCAATATTTACGAAACACAGATCAAAATGTGTTTCCCTACTGGCGTGGAGCGAGTCTAACCATTACTATCATGTCTTTCTGTAAAGTCCGATTCCTGCTGAGTGTTTAATTATGAAAAATTGAAACATTCTTACATTCACACTAAGTTAACCAAAACGTCATCTATTTTTTATATAAAGTTCAATAGCCATAGTTAACTTCACAATTCTAAGTAGCGCTAATCAGGTTCTCGTACTCTCTTTCAAAGTTTAACTATGGTTAACAAGTGTTCTCAACGATTAATTCATTTTGTGTTGGACACAACCTGAAAGTGACGTTATGTAAAATTATATGTATTTTGCAAGCTCGTACGTTATCACAAACACGTGCATATATGACTTCCGCACCACATACATTAGTAGATTTCAACACATTGCTTCAAGTGTCTGTGACATTACTGTTGAAACTTGCACGGACTACTTTCTTAAAGTATTTGTCGGCAGTCGTGATTCAATAATGTGCTACCACCTGTGAGCAGTAAAACTCAATAGAATGTTACAAACTTTGTGAAATAAAATAATTCCTGGCAGAAATTACCTGCATTTAACTATTCAACTAAAATCTCTTTTGTCAGAATCAGTAAACACCAATAAATCTTCAAATCAACTGATACAAAAACAGTAAATTCTAATTTACTATTATGGTTGGTCACCATTGGTAAAACAATATATAGCTTCACACCCATGGTGGTTGGTTCGACACCAAAGCATTCTTGGTTAATCTCTATAAAACAAGATATATTCCCTTGCGGTCAGGTGTCTAATCCACTTTATGTATTTGTGGAGAACATGATTACCTCTTTGCACGTGGAGGAGTTATAAACATTCAAGTGTATATATATATGTAAAAACGGCTTGTTTGGGTTGAGAAAATATATTACGTAGAGGAGCGAACAACGTTTCGACCTTCTTCGGTTATCGTCAGGTTCACAAAGAACATCACTGATTATTCAAGTATATAATAGTTTGTTTCTGAATTTCGCGCAAAGCTACTCGAGGGCTATCTGTGCTAGCCCTCCCTAATTTAGCAGTGTAAGACTAGAGGGAAGGCAGCTAGTCATCACCACCCACCGCCAATTCTTGGGCTGCTCTTTTACCAACAAATAGTGGGATTGACCATCACATTATAACGCCCCCACGGCTGAAATGGCGAGCATGTTTAGTGCGACGGGTATTTGAACCCGCGACCCTCGGATTACGAGTAGAACGCCTTAACCCACCTGGCCATAAACGTGGTATAGAATATAGAAATACAGTTAAAAGTAGAGTACTGGAAATGAGTGTTAGGTATATAATAAAATTCGTTTCCTATAGAATTGTCCGGGTTCCAGAGAAAAATTGCTGCTACCTCTATTAAAGAGCACGATTACCACTTAGAAAGTTACTCACGGAAAACAAGTGTCACAGCGCCCTTTTAGAATGAGTGTCCTTATTTTTAAACCAGTAGTAACTGTACCATGTTGTGTATTATCTTACATCACCAACAGGAGTCTTAGAAAGAAAAAGTCAATAAATCGTTTCAGCTCGTGGGGCATCCACCCATAACGACCATAAGTATTTGTCACACTTGTCCCAGTATATATTTAGATCGCAAGAAACTCTGAATTTCTCGAATTTTGTTTTGGTAACTTGTGACTTGGACCTCCTATTTTAACTTTATTTGTGGGATTTATTCATATATTTTATTGTACGTTTAACTTGACTTAGAGGGTGGGAAAGCAATGTGAACTGGTGAAACAAAATATTAGAGGTTTTTTTTTTTACACCTCGTGCATTTCTTCCTTTTGTATTAAAGTTGGATACAAATTTTGGTTCTGTGCATTGTTTAGTTTAGTTTTTTTTAAAAGATTTCACGGAAAATTTTTCTTCGTGGCTCGACTTAAGTGAAACTTTAAATTATTAGACCTTAACAGACAACTCTGAGTTAAATCTTCTGGCCGAATTGTGCCGCAACTGTTACATCCACTGCTACCAAGGCCTGTTATTCAGTATCAGGGCTCTTTAGTGAAGATTATTAAACATTTTAACACTACATATGACTAATTATTGTTAATATTTCGAACTAACCTGCTCATTATTAAAATAAAATCGACTGTTTAATTTAAATGTTTTAATGTGTATTGAAATTATTTGTCAGAGAAAGTTGCAGATATTACCTTAACAATAAAATTTATTGTGATTATTTGTCGTGATTACTTACAAACGTATTTCTGTTTTACTTTTTATTATTTTAATTACTTGGGAGAATTTAATCTGGCAAGTTTACCCCACCCTAAGAAGAATGGTTTCTCCCCAGAGTACGCTGGAAGTTTTTGTATAAAAGCTACAAACCGGCGCCAAATGTTGTTCTGTTCTCTTTGTGAATATTTAGTTGGAAAATTTACTAGTCAAGATGTCTACAAAGTGGTTACCTCTGGAATCAAATCCTGATGTAAGTATTATGAATAACAAAGTTAATTACAACAGAGTAAGTTAGTCAGTTTTAACTGCGAAAATATTTTTTAAGTTAGGTATAATTTAAGCCTATTATATGTTACTCCAGTAGTGTCTAAGTTTAGCGTAGGATTTGTTTAACTTGCTGTTAGTTAGACGTAGTAGCACTGTTGTGTTATCGTAATATTTAATCAATTTTTTTTTTTTTGTTTGTAAATCTGACTTTGAAAATTTATTTTATTATTTTTCAGGTAATGAATAAGGTAAGCAGTTATCCAGAATATTGTCCCAAACTAGTTCATTCACAATCCAAGTTATGAGTTTGAGCGGCAGTCTCTTGTTACCCGCAGTTGTCGGCTTGAGTTCCAGGAAAAACTGTATGAAGTGACATCGTGTCGTTCATTTGGTTACGACATCTCTTTTGAACGTTGCATTGTTCAGTTGTTATCGATTCAATATCGACTCCTTTCTTACGAATAACTCTTACTTCTAAGTTATTCCTTTCGTCAAAATGTTTTTTATCCTTGCGAAATTTAGCCTAACTCTCTCTCTCTCTCTCTCTCTACTCTAATAAATAAATATATATATATATATATATTAATATTTAAATTATTTCTTCATTAGTCTAGTACAAATTAGATTTCTCTTCTCAACGTTTTATTATTATTATTATTAAAATGTTTTATTTTATGATGCTAGGAAGTTTTAGAAACAAGTAAAGAGAGGCAACATTTGAAATTTTGCAATGCTAAAGCAGTCTTAAACTTTGTTTTTCTTAATGTAGCTGGAAATTACTCTCTCTCAAACTGCTACCTCTAAGTGTAGACTTAAGTTTGTACCCACCAACAGATGTTATGGCCTGAATGATTCTGTTTTTAGTTAATTTTGAGATACATTTTTCTTTAATGTATTTCAAGATGACTGGTATTGGTGTTTTAAAACTTTATTAAAATTCTTTAGGTTTTCTTCAGATAAACAATCTAAGAAAGGTGAACTGTTTTCTACATTATTTTAAAGTTTCAGTACCCATACAAGCTGTCTTGAATACATCACTACTTTAAGTAGGTTTTTCATCATAAATTAACTTTTTAATACTTTTCTGAGTAACTTAATTCAATCAACCTTAAGAGTTTTGTAAGGTTACTAGTGGGTAACTTTGTATCTAACAAATGAGTGATAGTTATGTATTGTATTTGTTCTAAGTTTTTAATCTAAGTTAGACTGTACTATCTTTCACTTTAAGTTTCAGAAACCCCCGTGCATCATTAAATGTGTTATTTGTTTCAGTTTATTTACAAGCTGGGAGTGCCAAAAGACTGGTCAGTAGTTGATGTATTTGGGTTAGATGATGACCTATTGGCTATGATTCCTAGTCCAGTACTTGCTGTGTTATTACTTTATCCTTTGGGACAGGAGGTGACTTGTTTTCTGTATTAATATAGTTTTAATAAGACTTTCTTACATGAGAAGCATTTGACAGTTTATTTAAATTTGGAGTATTTCTATTGTAACATTCTTAACCAAACATGAATCAATTCATTTTAAGAATTGTATATGGGAAGTGTAGCCTTTAACCTGCAATAGTTTTATTTACTTGGTAAATTGGGTTTTGTATATTTTAGTTTGTCAGTGATATTCATAACATACAAGTTACTGTTTCTCATCAGCATGACAAGCTAGTAAAGGAAGAAGAGGACACCATCAGAGCTTCTGGTCAGTCTGTAAGTGACCAGGTGTATTTCTTGCACCAGACTATCAAGAATGCATGTGGAACTGTGGCTCTCCTACATGCTGTGGCTAATAACACTGGATCCATCAAACTGGGTGAGATGTTTAAGCAGTTTTCTGTTCAGTGTAGTGGTACCACTGGTCACTAGTGAGTGGGTTCATACTTGGTAATACAGATCTATAGTTCCAAGGTGACCCTACCCTTAAGTATAAATGTGTACAAAATTTCAGTAGTGGCTAACCCTTACTGTCCACCACCATACAATGTTTAATGAACATGTTCAAAACAAACTTGGTGTTGCCAAGATGCTGCTTGTCCAATAACTACATTTGTCTCAATAGTTGCATGTGCATCAGAAACCCATGCAAATGTCTTTAAACCCATGAATATGTTAGAGTTGAAGAAATGTTGTGTTGTAAGCTATGGTTTATATTTTTACGTGCATCCCAATGGTCAGCAGGTCAAAAGATTAAGTGGAATGTTAAAGTAGCTGTTGGCTTGGCAACACTTGTACATATTGTAGTTTGTGCTTGGTTATCTGGTATGAAAGGTCACCCTACATTTGTAAAATATCTAACATAATCATAATGTAAGTCTAGGAACTGTTTGACTAGAAATATAGTGTGAATTTTTAGTAATACATTACTTGCTACAACAAACCCATATAGTAAAGATATAATCAAATGTCCTCTCTAATATACAGAGAATTAAAGTTTGACTGGTTACCACAAACCTGATTGAAACAAAATTGTTCCTTTGCTTTTATTAGTGAGTGTTACTACCTATATCGAGTTGTCTTGATTCATTTTCTAGTGAAGTTTCTTACAGTAAATCTCTCTGATAGAGGACAGTTCCACTCTGGCTAAGTTCCTGAATGCAACCAAAGATCTGTCACCTGAAGAACGTGGGAAGTGCCTAGAAAAGGAAGAGGTAAGAACTGTGGAAGTGGTTTGTATACTTGGCAGTTCTATTTTTGTCAATGTAACTGTGTAGTTGAAACTAGTTTGCCATTATAATTCTTTAATTTTTATTTAGTCTTAGACAAACATTCCATATGGTTGTGGAAACTTGATGGTATATAGTTTATTAGAAAATCTAACTCTGTTTTCCAGATATTATATCTTTTTTTCTAGGACATCTCTGCAACTCATGAAATGAGTGCACAAGAAGGACAGAGTCAGGTGAGTAAGTTTTTTGTTCTCTGAATTTCTTTGAATACCCATATTATTGGCAGTAACAAGTATGAATTACTGTTAAATGAGCAACCTCAACTTGGTACAAATTCTAGATATTTAAACTAACATCATGTCATGATTGCAAATCTGGACTTAAGTAAACTTATGTCTAAAACTATCTTAAGTGAGATGTATAGCTTTGTGATTCTTAAATAGGTTTGAATTATGTTGACCTTGATTTGATAATCAGATCATGAGCTGATGTTGGGTCTTGTTAATCTAAGTGTATTTAAACTAAACCTTTCTTATATTTGAACACTTTCAGTATTAAAGTGCATGTTTAAATATACACTTTCTGATCAGAAAGCTGTCTGTCACAACATCTGCTATCCAAAATGTACTACTATAGTCCTGCAATTAATTCTCTTATACATGACTATAAGAAATCTCCAACTTGTGAAACCCAACAGAGTGCTATAGTATCCAAACTTTGCACAACTTCATGTGTTTAATTAAGAACTAATTTTCCATGTAAATTCTCCAAAGGTTTGGTTTTGGAGTATTACTACATCTGTAGTAATTAGTTCCTGCTCCAAATACTACATGAACTAAGTAAACTGAATAGATAGCTAGAACTTAAGTCTTGAGACACTGTTCTAACATAATTTGTTTTCTAAACTACATTAACAAATAACAAGATCCATCCTATTTGGTTTCAGTTTTGGTCATTAATGTGTATTGTTTGTGTTCAGGGTCTTGCATTTATTTGTATGTATAGTAATGTTGCATAGCTTGTAACATGCAAGTTAACTAGAATGTTTTTATTCAGTTACTAACTGATCTCAACTTCACAGAACCTTGACAGTAATTATAATTTAACTTGTTTGAAAGTCATTCATTTGCTTACCTAGTTTTTGTGGATATTCTGAAGTGTCCATTTCTCTGTATTAATGTGTTCCTAGATTTCTGTCCACTGTGATAATTAAAGGGAACAAAGTTTGACACTAGAACAAAACTGGTTTCTACTCATTTTTCTGGCCTTATCTCCTTCCAATCTTAATGTTATTGAAGGAAGACTTGATAATGGTTAATGTGGGTAAATTATAACAATTTTCCTGACAAGTTAACTTGACCTAATCTAGTGTGCTTAAAGAATTATAGAAGGTAGTCAGTGAAAGATCCTATAACTAGGATGTCCATAGTTTACCCAAATACCAGATCTGCTACTGTAGTTGTAACTGAAGTCTAGTGTGCCTACACTATTGTCCAAGACTTAATATTGGATGGTTTTCTTTTCTTGCATCTGGAATACTTAATGTTTTAACTCAGTTTCACTTTTCCTGTTGTATTTTAGTGAATTTGTTATTAGGTACTATTTTTCAAAATAAACCTAACCCAGTTAACTATTTAACTAGAATTGTTTTTAAGTCTTTGTTTAACTATAAACACTGCTAATGTTCAGGTGTGGGTGTATTTCTAGTTTAAATATCTACTGTTATTTACAGACACCCAGTAGTGATGATGAAGTGAACCTACACTTTGTAGCTTTTGTAGAAGTTGATGGTAACTTGTATGAACTGGGTAAGTTTTCTTCTATACTTTAATTTGTTCATTCTTTGAGTAAATGGTAACCTGTATGAACTGGGTAAGTTTTCTTCTATACTTTAATTTGTTCATTCTTTGAGTAAATGCTAAACCAACTGATCTTTACGTAAATGGCAGTAAATAAACTTTTGTTCAGCTCACTTAAGTTTATTTGTTTCTATTTGCAGAATTGTTTACCAGTTACTTTTGTTAATGTCATCAAATCTGGTAATTTTATAGACTGTTTTGATCTGATAAATATTCACTTGGAATTATTAAAAGTTCCTTAACCTTAGTTGTTACTGTAAATACAACTGGATATACAAAACATATCGCTCATAAATGTCTCCCTATGTCGGTACATAGATGAATATACTTCATTAAGTATTAAATAAACTAGTTAATATGGACACCAAGTTCTAGATCTTTAATTTTGGTGTATTTAAAATGGAACCTTTTTTTAAAATTAACATGTTACAGTAGTTAATCTTTTATTTTCATAAACAACTAAAACTAGTTTATCTTTTGAAATAATGTTTCTCTTACCATCCACCTTTTAGATGGTCGTAAAGCCTTTCAATTAACCATGGTCCAACTTCAAAGGATACTCTATTAAAGGTAGGCTTAGTTCCTTACTGGTCCTGTATGTAGGAAAGGGTTTTTAGCACTAAAAACCACAAAAATCTGACCAGTTAATTAGTAATTGTTTTAAATTAATATTTCTTCTGTTTTAAATTAACTATACAATAATAACTTATCACTTAAATGTAATATGTTTAAGCCTAATTAATGAACTTTTAAATTTCACTTATCCACCTTCAAGGAAAATGTCTAATGCATCCACTTTTTTATGATCTGTGAGCTACAACTAGCTTTCTGTACCAACAACTTGTTTGTATACTTACATAAGTAATGATTCCAGGGCTTCCTTACTTTGAGACTAACTTGTTTCTTACATTAAACTGTACAGGATGTTGTTACCTTTTAGTAAAGCATGTTTAACGTCTGTAAGACTAACCCTTATGTTCTCAGTCTCAGATCTACTTGACAATTAATGTTTGCTGTATGTGTCAGGTGTTTAAATTTGTTATTTTATACAATAATAGTAAGATGTCCTTAAATGTACATCTATTTTTTTTATTTAAAATTGTAAGCCTACAAATTAACTTTAGTTAAACTTTACTTTCTAGTTGCTTACTTACAGACTTGTAAAATATGAACTTTTCAAACCAGCTGATGGTTGTTGGATAATTTCCTGGGTCTAAGGTGAAGATTCTCACTTACAGGTGTGAGTAAACTTGTCTGTTCTTGGTTGTAATATTATGTACTATTTAAAGTTTTGAGATTTACCTAATAGTTGGATATCCTCTAACTTGTAGGATGCAGCTGCTGTGTGTAAGAAGTTTATAGAGAGGGATCCTGAGAATGTGAGATTTAATGTTGTGGCCCTGGCAGCTGCTGTCAACTAGGTATGTTTAATTACACCACTTAACAGTTAAACAACCACTGCCAGTAGGAGTGGGTTCTGTAATTATGATCAAACATTGTCATTTTTTAAATGTAATTTCTTTTTATAAGCTTAACTTTGAATTTAAAATTATCAGAGATTTAACACAATCTGCTGCTTTGTAGAGTGGCCTACGTTTACCTTTTGAAGTGAAAACTTTTAGTTGCTAGAAATATTCAAGTAAACTTATTTTAACTATTTGTTGGAATAATTCTTTTCATGTTGCCGACAAAAACCCTGGAGTGCAACCCTTAAATGTTATCTTGTAGAATATAACTACATGACTAATCTTTTCATATTAAGACTTGTATAAATCTAAATACATATTTTGCCAAATGTATTTAGTTAACAAGGTAACTGTATTACTGAACATGACACCTGTCAGCAGCTCACATCAGACTAGATTCTGAAAGCAACATACAGTACTCTTGTCATGCTGCTAGGATAAATACATCTTAAACTTTTATGTATAAAAACTTCTTTCAAGATGTGTAGTTTAAATTTTCAGTGAGCTGGTTAATATTTAACTTTTTTTTTAATTATTATTAAATGTTTTGGTAACTTCCTTTTTTTTCAGCTCACCTGACACTAAGTGTGCATTGACTGTGATTTATTCCATCATGCTGACATCGTTGGATTATTGTGACCTTTTTGTATCACTTTCCTTGTTAAAACCAGTTATCTTAACTTGCAGCTCCACTTGCCTGTATTGTTATAGCACTATTACTTGCTAACAAAGTGTATTTTACTCTTGATACACTGGTCACATTTTATAGTATTTGCTTGTTATTAAGTTTCTAGAGGCATTACCCTGTTGTAGCCAGTCTGTTTATTACAGGTTATTTATACGTAATAGTTTGTTAATAATTAAATTAATACTTGCATTCAAATATTTTAAATTTGACATCTTAAACATGTAACCTGTCTTGGTGTTTCTTTTGATTCTTAAACTTTGGATTTATCAAAACTTAGTTTAACAAAATCTCCACAAACCCAAATATTAAATTTGGTAAAGTGGTGTTTTGTTCTAGGCATGCTTAAACTTGGTTTTGAGTTGTCAAAATATTAATACAGCATTATAGTTTCTTTGGATATTGTTTTTAACTTGTATAACTTAACTTGATTTCACTATTCTTTATCAATATGTGGACATTCCATGCTTGTGTATTAGTGTTAATTGTTTCAATAAAAAAAACTCGGCAAACCTGTTATCTGTCTAATTCATATGGCCCAAGAGCATGTTTTAATGTTACTCCTACATGTTTAAGACCTCTGTGTAATAACTGTAGATTTGTAATGTTGGTCATCATTTTAGTAAGTTTCTCCAACTTCATACCTTTCCAAAGGTAAGGAGTCTAAGAATGAACATATTTCAAATGTGGCCTAACCAGTATGTTAAGTATTTCAGTAGATAAAAGCTGAGACCTTTTGTCCTACTCCTGTTAACACCACACTACTTGGATGGTGTAAGAGACTGATCAACCATTACAAAGATCCTTCTTATTTTGACACTTAAGGTTATTACTATCCAAATTATGATAACCCACTTCTATGTATCATAACTGAAATGTATTTGCCCAATTCACTAAATGATCCAAATCCTTATTGTAAAGCAGCAGGCTCCTCGTCACAGCTATCCTTCTTAAGTATTGACTGTTCGTTTATTTATGTCAATGTAATTAAAAACAGAGCAAAGAGCCTAAAACTAAACCCAGAGGTGCCCCACTTGTGATGCTAACCCAGTTCCACTGAACTCCATATGTAACAGCTATCTGCTTTCTTCCATTTAGCCCGTCTTCTGACTTATCCCCATTCCTATAGATTTTCTTTACAAACCTTTTGTGGTACTTTGTTATATACTTCCTGAAAATCCAGATACACCAAATCTACAACTATACAATAATTTAAGTAACCTAACCTGTCCACACAATATGACAATATTTGTAAAACAACAGTTTCCTTGTTGGCTATTCAATGAAATTCTAAAGTTTGAGTTTAAAAGCATCTGTTTAACCTTCTTAATTTTCATTATTCCTTATCTATGTGCAACAAAACATTTCTGTTACAACAATGCTCACTTTACCCATTCTCATGTCTATACTTAGTTAATGATAAATCTAAAACCATACTGTTTCTAGTTCTAGTATGTTCCTTGACTAATTAATTGGTGGAGAGCACTCCTGAATCGTTTCTAAAACCTTCTTCCATGGTTTGACTCATAACATGTCCTAGGCAGTATGTCTGAAATTAAAACCACCCATAATTGTGACTTCATTAACAACTGAAACCTTAATCTTATTGTAAAGTTTGATCAGTATCATTTGGTGGTCTGTAACAAATACCTTCTAGAAGCCTTTCCACTTTATATCTTTGTAGTTAATTCTGGAAAATGTTCCTCAAAATTAAGTTAGTTTTTTCATTTTTAAACACCTTTTATTAACCCTTTTTGTATTTAAGTTTCTCTTTATCTACATCATTATCCCCAACATGCACCACACAAACTGCATCTCTGTTAGTCCCCTTTGTTAGTCCTGCTCTGTCAGTTATATCCACCTGTGTTCCTTGGTAACATAATATCAGTCTTTTTCTCACTATCTACACCAGACTACCCAATCTACAGACTTTATTAGTGAATCCTTATCCATATCTGTCTCTGACCATTTTATTTTCCTTCCTCATCTGCAGCAACCAAGAGTGAACTTGTTGCTCAACAGAATGTGACCGTTATAACTAAACACACCAGTTTTTTTACTATATTAGTACTCTAACTACTTGTTAACTGACGTGTTTCTTACATGTAAAGGTTTAATATCCTCATGAAATCCTGCTACAATTACCAACAGTCTATACTTATTTATTACCTATCAATATTCCTCCATCCAACAAACTCTACACATGAATTGTTCATCTTCATTTCTAGCTTCCTTAAAAGTACATGACAGTCAAATGTCATTTAATAAGTTCCCCCCCCCCCCAATTAAAGAACATTTAGTGACGTGATATTAGCTTAAGCAATTAACATTAATAATGGTTGGTGAGTCTATACCAATTGAACGAACGTGATGACAAAAAAAACCTTTAATCTAAATTCCATGACGTTACTCTAAAAGAATCTAACCCTGTTTTAAAGGAAAACTATTGCCATATATTTTAAATAACGTGGTTGGTTCTGTAAAGTGTAGGACTGTTCCGAGTGATAGGATTATGATCCTAAAGCTAATGTTCATTACTATAGAGTAACTTTCTTGCTATGATTGAAGTGTATTGACAAACTTATATCTAATCAAAACCACCTTTGGTGTTTAAAACAATGAGGTACGACCAGGAAAAGATTCAACGTGCGACTTAAATGCTGTAAGTATATCTACCAAGTTAACCGTTAATTTATATTTCACATCTTTATGATTTTTTCTGAAAATATTTTTTCATTAGTTAGATAGGCTATGTATTTTTGTTCAACTCGGGACATGATGGTGGGAAAATCTTATATCTGCATCTTTTCCACACCTAGGTGTTCTTGATTCGGTTTATTTTAGATTGAAATTGAAATGGACAGAAAGATCATCTGTGTAATATTTTGTTTTCAGCCACGTAAACGTAAGACCACTTTTTGTATATAATATTCTACCCCCTCCCACATATTCTGTATCAGAGGTTTCTAACTGCCTGCTTAAAACAACACGGTGCAAGGCCTAGCTTACTGGTTAGCGTGCTGTAAGTGTATAAGTACGTCTCGATGCTGCAAACAGTCATGCTCAGCATTTTGGGACTGGGTGCGTTATAAGAGTAATTGTAAAACACCTCCATTTGATAAGAGTATTCTAAGTTTTAAGGGGGTGTTGTTCACAAACTGCCTTTTGTTCAGCCCACCAATTCCAAATGAAGGACGGCTTGCTCAAACAGTGCTTGTGTAACATTACGAGTAATCTGCACGTGACATTATTGAACCAATTATCCCTTAATTACAAAATTAGCGGTTTTTTTTGTTTTTTTTCATTATCGTGTAAGGATCTGGATATCAACCATTAAAATGCTAATAACCTATGTATATCAAGTTTAACATGTAAATTACAAGTGATGTTAAATAGTTTGGAAACTACAGAGATAAAAATTCTGACCCCACGTGTAGGGCTCTTCCTACCAGTTACTTCTCCTTCAGAGTTAAATGTAGCTCTTTATTTCATACATAACGTTTCATATAGTTGCTATACTTAACACGTTAATATATTCTTAGTTACATGTAGGTTCTTTACTTATTACGTATGAATATATTCTTACGTAATGTCGTCAATATCTTCTTTACTCAATACATTTATAAGGTTTACTGAGATCCTGACGTAAAAATATTTATTATAATATACAACATTGGTAACTCGCCTAGATCACGTCTCGCTGTTTCAACACAGGTCGTAGTTTGCTAGTAATTCAGTCTTTTGCTAGTCCTATAATTATACGTTTGTTACATAAAATTTGCTTCACTAAATGGCCCGGCATGGCCAAGCGTGTTAAGGCGTTCGACTCGTAATCCGAGTCGCGGGTTCGAATCCGGTGGCACAAACATTCTCCCCTTTCAGCCGTGGGGGCGTTATAATGTACGGTCAATCCCACTATTCTTTAGTAAAAGAGTAGCCCAAGAGTTGGCGGTGGTTGGTGCTGACTAGCTGCCTTCCCTCTAGTCATACACTTCTAACTTAGGAACGGCTAATGCAGACAGCCGTCAAGTAGCTTTGCGCGAAATTAAAACAAACAAACAAAACAAGTTTCACTAAATAAGTTACTTTTTGTATTTAATCTACAAAACAACTCGGCTCTGACGAAAATTTATCTTTTATTTATTCTGAGATCTGTTTAAACGGAGTATCAGCGGTTGATAATGAAACTTTGCTGTCATTTTTTTTCTGTAATGTCAACTGACACATATCCACGCTGCGACGTCTACCTAAAGAGCTGTGACAACTAGGTATTGATTTGAAGGTCTACCTAAAGAGCTGTGACAACTAGGTATTGATTTGAAGGTCTACCTAAAGAGCTGTGACAACTAGGTATTGATTTGAAGGTCTACCTAAAGAGCTGTGACAACTAGGTATTGATTTGAAGGTCTACCTAAAGAGCTGTGACAACTAGGTATTGATTTGAAGATGAGAAAAACCTTCAAAATTTCCATTTCTTTAATAGAAAAGTAACTGAAGTAGCAGTCATCTCCACTTCGCAATAAGTACAGAAAACTTGGTTTAATTACATAAGTTTTATTTAGATACTTTAACTTTGTGAATAATTACATTTTATGACACGACAGTAAACAACGGGAATATTTCTGTATTTGTTTGTTTTTGAATTTCGCGCAAAGCTACTCGAGGGCTATCTGCGCTAGCCGTCCCTAATTTAGCAGTGTAAGACTAGAGAGAAGGCAGCTAGTCATCACCACCCACCGCCAACTCTTGGGCTACTCTTTTACCAACGAATAGTGAGTGGGATTGACCGTCACATTATAACATCCCACGGCTGAAAGGGGGCGAGCATATTTGGTGCGACCGGGATTCAAACATGCGACCCTCAGATTACGAGTCGCACGCCTCAACTCACTTGGCCATGCCGGGCCATTTAGTGAAGCAAATTTTATGTAACAAACGTATCATGACTTATAGGACTAGCAAAAGACTGAATTACTAGCAAACTACGACCTGTGTTAAAACGGGTCCCACTCAAGTCTAAATACATATATGTTTATATGAAAAAAAAATGGACTTACCATAATGACTACATCCAAGTCACTGTTTCAAATTGTAATGCTGCTCAGGAAGTCGTTGGCGGGTTCCATAATGGTGTAATTAATACCAATTACTTCGAGTTTGACGTCGGTGATTCGATTTATGTTTAAAAATAAAATTGTAGCTTCATTTATTTTATGGTGAGTTTACAGAAAAATTGAAAAAAGATCCACAAATAGCGAAATAGATGAAAAATACATTTTAATACAGTTAATATTTTATAATATACGATGAATACTTCAAAATTCCACCAGCAGAGGCAGCACAGTTACCACATATTGTTGTAACCTATAGAAATATTGTATGTGACAACTAGTTGGAGTGAATTGTATATCACATACCAGAGACTGTTGTAACATTAAGAATTATTGCATACGATCACCACTTGTTGCGGGTTGTATGATACATATTGTGTGATACATACCATACTCTGTTGTGGAGTTAAGAGACTGATTTTCATGTGAGTCATTGTACTAGACCTAAAGATGAAAGAAATGAGGGTACATTTATCCCATACGTATGTGTTTTGTAACAATATACATTATTTGAGGACTATTTGAATGACATCTCAAGCTATGCTGATTAGCATGAGATGCGAAAGATTTTGTAAAAATTGATGTTATTGTGAAATGATACGTCTTGGCGACTATTTTTAGCACTGTGAAATCTGATGTTGTTAAGGGCATTGTGTATCACACCTCCCTAGTGTGTTCTTCCGCATGTGAATTTTGTTGTCAGTTTTATCAACATTAATAAAATAATGAGTTTTAAGTGTAAACAAAAGATAAGAACATTCGTGGACCACTCAAAGTATAGATAGTGATGTGTTTAATCACAGAGAAGGTGCAGAGAGAAGATAAAAGGGAAAGAAGCATCGTGGAACAACAGCACTTGATGATAAACTTATTAGAACAAGTAATCTATTCATGAGCAATTTTACATTTAAATTAATTCCACGTTTTAAAATTTTAAAAACTTATAAAATAAACAACTGTGATATTTTTTGTATCAGCATCTTAATATCTCACGACTTATGTGCTACACTTTTTAAGCCAATGGTAGATAAGACCCCGCAACTTTTTAAGAGAGGAGAAAGAGTCCTAATTAGAAGGAAGTAGTTAAAAATGTATCTGACTCTGTCCAGCTCCTCAATGACCTAAAAGTCCAGTATAACGAACCGAAACGTGACTTATTATCGTCGTGTGTTTGAAAAAGTAAAAGGCTTTCACTTATAGATTCAGAAATACTGTATTTGGTTGTGCCTTTCTACCATATTGTGGGCTGAAAAGCTAACAACAAGAGGTGAGTTTTCATCTTACTTACCCCCAAATAGTAGTACCTTATTTTTTATTTCAATTAATTCTTTACTGGGGAGAAGGGTCACCTTCCCACAACTGTCTGCAGGCAGTAAAAGGTGATACAGATGTGGGGCGTTGTGGGCTTGAACACCCACATCTCGCTTTCCTAGTTTTTATTTCTAATTCTATATCTAATGCTACTATTTAGTTCTTATGTGAGACTGGCGAATTGAGGTTAATACTGGTAGACGGTGTATCCCCACCGCAATGTGGTTCCTGTTTTGGAGTCACCTCCAAAACATAGGGTACATTTTGTAATCCCACATTGTAGCTTGTAACCTGGGATCTTTCCAGTTGATGCATCGTTTTTGTTTAATTTGTTTTTGAGTTATAACAAAGTAATATATATGTATTTACACACATACACGTTAGATAGTTTTAATTTTTGTACAAGACATGCCTACAGTCGTCTTACCTTATCATAATTGTTGGCCAATACTAAAATCGTCACTCTAATTGGTTAATAATTATCCATTATCATTATATCACCTTCAGATACACTTCAAGCTATGTGATAAGTTCAGTATTCTCACGATAAAAAAATGTACCTTGTGGGCGTATTTAAAAATGACCAAGGTAGGCCTAATTGAAAACTACCAATTTATTTAACAAGAAGCATGAGTGTGTGTTTAGGTTCTCAAACTATATGGCGTTACTAGAGACTTTAAATCTCAGTATTTATTAAAGTACAAATGTTAACCAGTTACTTGAATTAGCGATTCACGTAATATAACATGAACTCCTTAAGGTATGTTAGGGTGTAAATGTTACTTACTACTATGATTCACCGCTTGTCGTAATATTACATGACCTTGTCTGAGTGAATCGGATAGAGAAAACTGATATTTCTAATAATGTATCTAAGTTTGTTTGTTTTGGAATTTCGCACAAAGCATGTATCTAAGAACAGCTAGTATGGGGATTAAAATTTTTACTAATAAAGTGGAGAACAACGTTTCGACTTTCTAAAGTCATCATCTTCAGGATAACCCGATGCCTTCACACTTTAAAAAAGATCATTTATAAATATAAACTAATATACTTTTAAGAATACGAAATAAAATTAATTAGGATAGTAATAAATTTCAAATATAACAATATTTTGCTACATCAAATGTACGCCAATTGATAACAGTAAAACATAAATATATATAACAGCAAATATTCTTTAAACATTTACGGTAAAATTAGTCTCTTCACTGCGATAATACTTTTTGAAACAGAGGATTTGTAACATACTCCTAGACACCGTAATATGCAGTTCCACTTCTAAGTGTTTTTAGCACATGGCTGTCTAAAATGTATAATAAAGTATTCTCACGTTGGTTTGTACGCATGCGCATATAGATGGTAGGTGCAGGTACATTTTCGAAACAAACAAAAAACTTATTTTTATTGTAACAGAGACAAACACTTACATACCAAATACTAACGTTTTAGTCTAAAGGAAAATATTTATTACCTTTCAGTTTGCTCATGAATTACTTTTTATTATTTTATTAAAATAGCCTCCATTTTTGGATTATTTAAAATGCCTCAGCGATAAGTCTATGAAATTATAAGCTAACAACCGGTACTGAACTATGTACCAAACTATTTTAAAATAAGAGTAAAATGAACGCGATTTGTTAGCTTCGACGTTCAGTTTGGAATCCTTAAAAACAAATACCAACGATGTGGCATTTGGTGTAAAAGATTTTATATCTGTTTTAGTCTCAATGAATCGTCAAAAGAAACAGGTAATCTTTATTGTATATAAATTATTAAAGTAATATATGTGACGTGTTTGTATAGCTACGTAATTAGTTAGAACAACAACAATATTTTACACATTGTTAAACGCACGTCACGGAAGACTCGAGAAATAGAACATTACAAACAGTTTTATAATTTAACGAATATTTTAACATCAATTATGTATATTAACCGTAAAGAAGCCGCAAAGGCGAAACATAGTTTAAAAAATATATTATCTTATATTTATCTGGAATGTAAGGTCGTTTTTCTAAACTTGTATCAAAACATTTAAATGAAAAGTGCAACAATTTATTTTCTCATAACAACAATTATCTATCTGATATTGTAGACACATTGTCTTGCAAAGAGTAAAACCTTAGAAACCAGTTCCACAGAAAACCATCAAAGACATTATAAACAAGTTCCATAGCAAATGGAGTTGTTTTGTGTTTTCGTATTAGTCGTATAATTTTGGTCTACTCTCAGCGGATGGAAAAATCGCTACCACTCGAAACGTTTCTCTACTTTGTGGTATTTAAGTACTGTTAGCTTCAATTTATTTAACACTTAATAGATCAAATTCCATTATAAAACATTTGTCAAAAGCCATCAAGCTAGTGATATTTTCCCAATCCGCTACAATTTTACTAATTGGGGCACACTTCACTTTCTCATCTCAGTTATGAACAAGAAATATACAGATTTCGGGTAAATCATATGATTTCACAAAATAAGTTTTTACACTTTTATAAGTAAAACAATTGCTTCATTATCTCATATTAGAAGTATTTCACTGTGAAATATATGTGGAATTAATTGGACTCAAGTGTCCAATACTCTATGCAAGAAGTTACTAGAAGGAAGAACCCGACACTATCAGTGAGAAGTAATTGCAAGGAAGAGCCCTACATTCTGAAAAAAAAAAAAAAAATTGGAAGGAAGATCCATACACTGTAACTAAGAAGTAACTGGTAGGAAGAGACTTACATTAAGGTGAGAAGTAACTAAAAGTAGATTCTTGCAATCTGGTGTGAAATAACTGGAAGGAAGTGTCCTAAACTCTGAGTGACAAGTAATTAGAAGGAAGAGTACTCCACTCTGAATGAGAAGCAACGGGAAGAAAGATTCCTACACTCTAAATAAGAAGTACCTGGACGGATGAGTCCTACACTCTAAATAAGAAGTACCCAGACGGATGAGTCCTACACTCTAAATAAGAAGTACCTGGACGGATGAGGTCCTACACTCTAAATAAGAAGTACCTGGACGGATGAGTCCTACACTCTAAATAAGAAGTACCTGGACGGATGAGTCCTACACTCTAAATAAGAAGTACCGGACGGATGAGTCCTACACTCTAAATAAGAAGTACCTGGACGGATGAGTCCTACACTCTAAATAAGAAGTACCTGGACGGATGAGTCCTACACTCTAAATAAGAAGTACCTGGACGGATGAGTCCTACACTCTAAATAAGAAGTACCTGGACGGATGAGTCCTACACTCTAAATAAGAAGTACCTGGACGGATGAGTCCTACACTCTAAATAAGAAGTACCTGGACGGATGAGTCCTACACTCTAAATAAGAAGTACCTGGACGGATGAGTCCTACACTCTAAATAAGAAGTACCTGGGCGGATGAGTCCTACACTCTAAATAAGAAGTACCTGGACGGATGAGTCCTACACTCTAAATAAGAAGTACCTGGACGGATGAGTCCTACACTCTAAATAAGAAGTACCTGGACGGATGAGTCCTACACTATAAATAAAAAGTAACTGGACGGACGAGTCCTACACTCTAAATAAAAAGTACCTGGATGGATGAGTCCTACACTCTAAATAAGAAGTACCTGGACGGATGAGTCCTACACTCTAAATAAGAAGTACCTGGACGGATGAGTCCTACACTCTAAATAAGAAGTACCTGGGCGGATGAGTCCTACACTCTAAATAAGAAGTACCTGGGCGGATGAGTCCTACACTATAAATAAAAAAAGTAACTGGACGGATGAGGTCCTACACTCTAAATAAGAAGTACCTGGACGGATGAGTCCTACACTCTAAATAAGAAGTACCTGGACGGATGGGTCCTACACTCTAAATAAGAAGTACCTGGACGGATGAGTCCTACACTATAAATAAAAAAAGTAACTGGACGGACAGGTCCTACACTCTAAATAAAAAGTACCTGGATGGATGAGTCCTACACTCTAAATAAGACGTACCTGGACGGATGGGTCCTACACTCTAAATAAGAAGTACCTGGACGGATGAGTCCGACATTTTAAGTGAGAAATAACAAGAACAAAGAGCCCTACAATTTCAGTTAGAAAAAGTAGAAAGAAGAGTCTTAACATCAAAGTAAGAAGTAACTGGAAGGAAGAGTCCTACACTCTAAATAAGAAGTTAGAGGAAGGAAGAGTTCTACACTCTAAATAAGAAGTTACTAGAAGGAAGAGTCCTACACTTTAAATAAGAAGATACTACAAGGAACAGTCCTACACTCTAAATAAGAAGTTCCTAGAAGGAAGAGTCCTACACTCTAAATAAGAAGTTACTAGAAGGAAGAGCCCTACGCTTTAAATAAGAAGCTACTACAAGGAAGAGTCCTACACTCTAAATAAGAAGTTACTAGAAGGAAGAGTCCTACACTATCAGTATGAAGCAACTAGAAGGAAGGAGTCTATACTATCAGTAAGAAGTAACTAGAAGGAAGAGTCCTACACTTTAAATAAGAAGATACTACAAGGAAAAGTCCTACACTCTAAATAACAAGTTACTAGAAGGAAGAGTCCTACACTCTAAATAAGAAGTTACTAGAAGGAAGAGCCCTACACTTTAAATAAGAAGATGCTACAAGGAAAAGTCCTACACTCTAAATAAGAAGTTACTAGAAGGAAGAGTCCTACACTATCAGTATGTAGTAACTAGAAGGAAGAGACCTACACTCTAAATAAGAAGTAACTGGAAGGAAGAGTACTACACTATCAATAAGAAGTAGCTCGAAGGAAGAGTTCTACACTATCAGTAAGAAGTAACTGGAAGAAAGAGTTCTACACTATTAGTGTGAAGTAACTAGAAGGAAGGGTTCTACACTCTAAATAAGAAGTTACTAGAAGGAAGAGTCCTACACTATCAGTATGAAGCAACTAGAAGGAAGGAGTCTATACTATCAGTAAGAAGTAACTAGAAGGAAGAGTCCTACACTTTAAATAAGAAGATACTACAAGGAAAAGTCCTACACTCTAAATAAGAAGTTACTAGAAGGAAGAGTCCTACACTCTAAATAAGAAGTTACTAGAAGGAAGAGCCCTACACTTTAAATAAGAAGATACTACAAGGAAGAGTTCTACACTATCAGTAACAAGTAACTAGAGGGAAGATTTCTGCACTATTAGTGTGAAGTAACTAGAAGGAAGAGTTCTACACTATCAGTATGTAGTAACTAGAAGGAAGAGACCTACACTCTAAATAAGAAGTAACTGGAAGGAAGAGTCCTACACTCTAAATAAGAAGTAGCTCGAAGGAAGAGTCCTACACTATCAATAAGAAGTAACTGGAAGGAAGAGTACTACACTCTAAATAAGAAGTAGCTCGAAGGAAGAGTTCTACACTATCAGTAAGAAGTAACTGGAAGGAAGAGTTCTACACTATCATTAAGAAGTAACTGCAAGGAAGAATTCTACACTATCAGTAAGAAGTAACTAGAAGAAAGAGTTCTACACTATTAGTGTGAAGTAACTAGAAGGAAGAGTCCTACACTATCAGTAAGAAGTAACTAGAAGGAAGAATTCTACACTATCAGTAAGAAGTAACTAGAAGGAAGAGTTCTACACTATCAGTATGAAGTAACTAGAAGGAAGAGACCTACACTCTAAATAAGAAGTAACTGGAAGGAAGAGTCCTACACTATCAATAAGAAGTAACTGGAAGGAAGAGTTCTACACTCTAAATAAGAAGTTACTTGAAGGAAGAGTCCTACACTCTAAATAAGAAGTTACTAGAAGGAAGAGTCCTACACTTTAAATAAGAAGATACTACAAGGAAAAGTCCTACACTCTAAATAAGAAGTTACTAGAAGGAAGAGTCCTACACTCTAAATAAGAAGTTACTAGAAGGAAGAGCCCTACGCTTTAAATAAGAAGATACTACAAGGAAGAGTCCTACACTATCAGTATGAAGCAACTGTAAGGAAGGAGTCTATACTATCAGTAAGAAGTAACTAGAAGGAAGAGTCCTACACTATCAGTATGAAGTAACTAGAAGGAAGAGTTCTACACTATCAGTATGAAGTAACAAGAAGGAAGAGTTCTACACTATCAGTAAGAAGTAACTAGAGGGAAGATTTCTGCACTATTAGTGTGAAGTAACTAGAAGGAAGAGTTCTTCACTCTCAGTATGAAGTAACTAGAAGGAAGAGTTCTACACTATCAGTAAGAAGTAACTGGAAGGAAGAGTTCTACACTATCAGTAAGAAGTAACTAGAAGGGAAGATTTCTGCAATATTAGTGTGAAGTAACTAGAAAGAAGAGTTCCACACTATCAGTATGAAGTAACTAAAAGGAAGAGCTCTACACTATCAGTAAGAAGTAACTGGAAGGAAGAATTCTACACTATAAGTATGAAGTAACTAGAGGGAAGATTTCTGCACTATTAGTGTGAAGTAACTAGAAAGAAGAGTTCCACACAATCAGTATGAAGTAACTAGAAGGAAGAGACCAACACTATCAGTAAGAAGTAACTGGAGGGAAGAGTCCTACACTATCAGTATGAAGTAACTAGAAGGAAGAATTCTACACTATAAGTATGAAGTAACAAGAAGGAAGAGTTCTACACTATCAGTATGAAGTAACAAGAAGGAAGAGTTCTACACTATCAGTAAGAAGTAACTGGAAGGAAGAGTTCTACACTATCAGTAAGAAGTAACTAGAGGGAAGATTTCTGCACTATTAGTGTGAAGTAACTAGAAGGAAGAGTTCTACACTATCAGTAAGAAGTAACTAGAAGGAAGAGTTCTACACTATTAGTGTGAAGTAACTAGAAGGAAGAGTTCTACACTATCAGTAAGAAGTAACTAGAGGGAAGATTTCTGCACTATTAGTGTGAAGTAACTAGAAGGAAGAGTTCTACACTATCAGTAAGAAGTAACTAGAAGGAAGAGTTCTACACAATTAGTGTGAAGTAACTAGAAAGAAGAGTTCCACACAATCAGTATGAAGTAACTAGAAGGAAGAGACCAACACTATCAGTAAGAAGTAACTGGAGGGAAGAGTCCTACACTATCAGTATGAAGTAACTAGAAGGAAGAATTCTACACTATAAGTATGAAGTAACAAGAAGGAAGAGTTCTACACTATCAGTATGAAGTAACTAGAAGGAAGAGTTCTACACTATCAGTAAGAAGTAACTAGAAGGAAGAGTTCTACACTATTAGTGTGAAGTAACTAGAAGGAAGAGTTCTACACTATTAGTGTGAAGTAACTAGAAGGAAGAGTTCTACACTATCAGTAAGAAGTAACTAGAAGGAAGAGTTCTACACTATTAGTGTGAAGTAACTAGAAGGAAGAGTTCTACACTATCAGTAAGAAGTAACTACAAGGAAGAGTCCTACACTCTAAATAAGAAGTAACTGGAAGGAAGAGTCCTACACTATCAGTATGAAGTAACTAGAAGGAAGAATTCTACACTATAAGTATGAAGTAACTAGAAGGAAGAGTCCTACACTATCAATAAGAAGTAGCTAGAAGGAAGAGTTCTACACTATCATTAAGAAGTAACTGGAAGGAAGAATTTTACACTATCAGTATGAAGTAACTAGAAGGAAGAGTTCTACACTATCAGTAAGAAGTAACTAGAGGGAAGATTTCTGCACTATTAGTGTGAAGTAACTAGAAGGAAGAGTTCCACACTATCCATATGAAGTAACTGGAAGGAAGAGTTCTACACTATCAGTATGAAGTAACTGGAAGAAAGAGACCTACACTCTAAATAAGAAATTACTAGAAGGAAGAGTCCTACACTATCACTATCAAGTAACTAGAAGGAAGAATTCTATACTATCAGTATGAAGCAACTAGAAAGAAGATTTCTACACTATCAGTGTGAAGTAACTAGAAGGAAGAATTCTACACTATCAGTATGAAGTAACTAGATGGAAGAGTTCTACACTATCAGTATGAAGCAACTAGAAAGAAGCTTTCTACACTATCAGTAAGAAGTAGGTGTAAGGAAGAGTTCTACAGTATCAGTAAGAAGTAACTGGAAGGACTGATTTCTACACTATTATTAAGAAGTAACTGGAAGGATGGATTTCTACACTATCAGTAGGAATTAACTGGAAGGAAGAGTTTTACACTGTTAGTAAGAAGTAGCTGGAAGGAAGAATTCTACATTCTGAGTGAGAAATAAATGCTCTACAGTCTAAGTAAGAAGTAGCTAGAATGAAGTGTCCTGCACTCTGAGTGAGATGTAAATAGATGGACGAATTCTACAGTCTTATGTGAAAAAACTGGAAGGAAGAGTCCTAC